>NC_074678.1:15648204-15948204 GCF_029448725.1 Salvelinus fontinalis
GCGAGAGAGAGCGAGAGAGAGCGAGAGAGAGCGAGAGAGAGCGAGAGAGAGCGAGAGAGAGCGAGAGAGAGCGAGAGAGAGCGAGAGAGAGCGAGAGAGAGCGAGAGAGAGCGAGAGAGAGCGAGAGAGAGCGAGAGAGAGCGAGAGAGCGAGAAAGAGAGCGAGAGCGCGAGAAAGAGAGAGAGCGAGAAAGAGAGAGCGCGAGAAAGAGAGAGCGAGAGCGCGAGAAAGAGAGAGCGCGAGAAAGAGAGAGCGCGAGAAAGAGAGAGCGAGAGCGAAAGAGAGAGCGAGAGAGAAAGAGAGAGAGCGAGAGCGAGAGAGAGCGAGAGCGAGAGCGAGCGAGAGCGAGAGAGAGCGAGAGCGAAAGAGAGAGCGAGAGAGAAAGAGAGAGCGAGAGAGAAAGAGAGAGCGAGAGAGAAAGAGAGAGCGAGAAAGAGAGCGAGAGCGAGAAAGAGAGAGCGAGAGCGAGAAAGAGAGAGCGAGAGAGAGCGAGAGAGAGCGAGAGAGAGCGACAGAGAGCGACAGAGAGCGAGAGAGAGCGAGAGAGAGCGAGAGAGAGCGAGAGAGAGAGCGAGAGAGAGCGAGAGAGAGCGAGAGAGAGAAAGAGAGCGAGAGCGCGAGAAAGAGAGAGCGCGAGAAAGAGAGAGCGCGAGAAAGAGAGAGCGCGAGAAAGAGAGAGCGAGAGCGCGAGAAAGAGAGAGCGCGAGAAAGAGAGAGCGCGAGAAAGAGAGAGCGAGAGCGAAAGAGAGAGCGAGAGAGAAAGAGAGAGAGCGAGAGCGAGAGAGAGCGAGAGCGAGAGAGAGCGAGAGCGAAAGAGAGAGCGAGAGAGAAAGAGAGAGCGAGAGAGAAAGAGAGAGCGAGAAAGAGAGAGCGAGAGCGAGAAAGAGAGAGCGAGAGCGAGAAAGAGAGAGCGAGAAAGAGAGAGCGAGAAAGAGAGAGCGAGAAAGAGAGAGCGAGAAAGAGAGAGCGAGAGCGCGAGAGCGAGAGAGCGAGAGCGAGAGAGAGCGAGAGCGAGAGAGAGCGAGAGAGAGCGAGAGAGAGCGAGAGAGAGCGAGAGAGAGCGAGAGAGAGCGAGAGAGAGCGAGAGAGAGCGAGAGAGAGCGAGAGAGAGCGAGAGAGAGCGAGAGAGAGCGAGAGAGAGCGAGAGAGAGCGAGAGAGAGCGAGAGAGAGAGAGAGAGAGAGAGAGAGAGAGAGAGAGAGAGAGAGAGAGAGAGAGAGAGCGAGAGAGAGCGAGAGAGAGCGAGAGAGAGCGAGAGAGCGAGAGAGAGAGAGAGAGAGAGAGAGCGAGAAAGAGAGAGAGAGCGAGAAAGAGAGAGCGAGAAAGAGAGAGCGAGAAAGAGAGAGAGAGTCGAGTTATAATATTTGAAAGCAGAGTACAGTGGTGCTGTACCACAGATAGTTTCTGCTTTCTAATGATGAGTAGAAGCAGGCACAAGAATAATAACCTCTCAGTTTTCATCCTTCTTTCTTTGCTCTCCTCACTCTTTTCATCTCCTTCCCACCTCCCTCTCCAACCTTGCACTCTCACTCTCTCCTCTCCTCTGATGAGAGAGATGCCACAGACTCATGGAGGGAGGGGAGGAAGGAGAGAGAAGAGAGAGATGCCACAGACTCAGGGAGGGGGGGAAGGGATGAGACAGAAGAGAGAGAGAGAGATGCCACAGACTCATGGAGGGAGGGGAGGAAGGAGAGAGAAGAGAGAGATGCCACAGACTCATGGAGGGAGGGGAGGAAGGAGAGAGAAGAGAGAGATGCCACAGACTCAGGGAGGGAGGGAAGGGATGAGACAGAAGAGAGAGAGAGAGATGCCACAGACTCAGGGAGGGAGGGGAGGAAGAGGAGAGAGAAGAGAGAGATGCCACAGAGTCATGGAGGGAGGGGAGGAAGGAGAGAGAAGAGAGAGATGCCACAGACTCAGGGAGGGAGGGAAGGGATGAGACAGAAGAGAGAGAGAGAGATGCCACAGACTCAGGGAGGGAGGGGAGGAAGAGGAGAGAGAAGAGAGAGATGCCACAGAGTCATGGAGGGAGGGGAGGAAGGAGAGAGAAGAGATGCCACAGACTCAGGGAGGGAGGGAAGGAATGAGACAGAAGAGAGAGAGAGATGCCACAGACTCAGGGAGGGAGGGGAGGAAGGAGAGAGGAGAGAAATGCCACAGACTCAGGGAGGGAGGGGAAGAAGGAGGAGCCCTGCTGGTTGATTAAATCACAGGGTCAGTACACTAACATGGACAGGAGAAGGGAGGTCACCATTGTTACGCCATGCCCCCTCCCAGTCCTGGTTATTATGGTATGCTGCCTTCCCTCACTCCCATACAGTCAGATCAGGTGTTGCCAGACAGGCAGGCAGGGAATGTGTCAGGGAGGAGAACATTTAGACAACACAGAACATGAAACCTGATATCACACTGACACGTTTGTGCGTGCGTGCGTGCGTGCGCACATAAAGGTGTCTTTGTTAAAGTGAGACCCACTCAGTCTTCAGACGTTTAGCCTGGGGAGGTGTGTAGGGAGCACCAACTCTGAAGCCCTCTCTGTGTACACACACACACACACACCTTTTGAAGAGCAGTGCCAGGGCATAGAACCTTCAAAGGGTGTTCATATGAAATAAGCCTGAATGTACTCCAAGTAGAGACGTGTGAGTATGTGTATATATATGTGTGTGTGTGTGTTTTACCGTAAGGTGAGCGGGGGTAGAACGGCGTGGTCTCTTTCTGAGGGATCTCCTGGACCTTCCCATAGAGTTCACTAGTAGAGGCCTGGTAGAACTTAACACTGTTGGTCAGACCACACGTCTTTATAGCGTCCAGCAGACGCAGGGTACCAACACCGTCCACATTAGCTGTGTACTCAGCCAGCTCAAAGGAGATCTGAGTAGGAGAGAAAATATTCACATCAATACAGATGGAAGTCATACTGTTAAAGAAAACCCTTAGTTAGCAACAATTGTTCTGATCCAGCTCAAAGGACCAAGAAGTTCAAAACGTTTAGGGTGCAGTCTGGAGAGTGTCTGACAAGACCATTTGAGGACCAGATCACGTTTAACCGTGTAAAGCCAAGCTGGTCATGGTTGACACACCTGGACCATGCGGTTGGACCACCGTCTGCACAGCAGAAACGCATCGGCGGTTTACTGTGAACACACAATCTGCTCAGCTGAAACGCATCAGCGGTTTACTGTGAACACACAATCTGCTCAGCTGAAACGCATCAGCGGTTTACTGTGAACACACAATCTGCTCAGCTGAAACGCGTCAGCAGTTTACTGTGAACACACAATCTGCTCAGCTGAAACGCATCAGCGGTTTACTGTGAACACACAATCTGCTCAGCTGAAACGCATCAGCGGTTTACTGTGAACACACAATCTGCTCAGCTGAAACGCATCAGCGGTTTACTGTGAACACACAATCTGCTCAGCTGAAACGTGTCAGCAGTTTACTGTGAACACACAATCTGCTCAGCTGAAACGCGTCAGCAGTTTACTGTGAACACACAATCTGCTCAGCTGAAACGCGTCAGCAGTTTACTGTGAACACACAATCTGCTCAGCTGAAACGCGTCAGCGGTTTACTGTGAACACACAATCTGCTCAGCTGAAACGCATCAGCGGTTTACTGTGAACACACAATCTGCTCAGCTGAAACGCATCAGCGGTTTACTGTGAACACACAATCTGCTCAGCTGAAACGCATCAGCGGTTTACTGTGAACACACAATCTGCTCAGCTGAAACGCGTCAGCAGTTTACTGTGAACACACAATCTGCTCAGCTGAAACGCGTCAGCAGTTTACTGTGAACACACGTTCTGCACAGCTGAAACGTGTCAGCAGTTTACTGTGAACACACGTTCTGCACAGCTGAAACGTGTCAGCAGTTTACTGTGAACACACGTTCTGCACAGCTGAAACGTGTCAGCAGTTTACTGTGAACACACGTTCTGCACAGCTGAAACGTGTCAGCAGTTTACTGTGAACACACGTTCTGCACAGCTGAAACGTGTCAGCAGTTTACTGTGAACACACGTTCTGCACAGCTGAAACGTGTCAGCAGTTTACTGTGAACACACGTTCTGCACAGCTGAAACGTGTCAGCAGTTTACTGTGAACACACGTTCTGCACAGCTGAAACGTGTCAGCAGTTTACTGTGAACACACGTTCTGCACAGCTGAAACGTATCAGCAGTTTACTGTGAACACACGTTCTGCACAGCTGAAACGTATCAACAGTTTACTGCTTCCCAACTACTGCTGCAGAGCTCTGGGATGAAGAGCTGAACACACACTATGGTTTTGATCACTTTCTAGAGCCCCAGAGCTCAGTCTAACTAACCCTGACGCGCCACTCACTCTTTTAGTTGACTTTTTCAATAACGTTCCACACACTGCCCACTACACACACAAGTTTGCACGCACGCACACCAACTACTAGCAATATGTGTATTCATCTACACACCCAGCCAAGTCATACGTGCTTTCTCCCACTGTGTTCTCTACAGCTGATGTGTGAAACAAGACCCTGCACTAGCAGGCAGTTAGACCAAGCAGAACCGAGCAGAGGACGGGGGGGGGGGGGGGGGGGGGGGGGGCTGCCGTTTCTCTTTCTCTAAATGAACCCTTAAAAGGAACCATGGGTGTGAGAGTGTAAGGCCACTAGCTAGGCAGCTAACACCGCCCACAGTAATCCCTGCTCTCACAGACACCCACTACCCTCCATCATCTTACCCTTCTTTACTGCTTTCTGTTATGCTTTTCCTCTCCCTCCTTTCCACCCTCTCATCTTCCTTTATATTCTCATTCCGCCTCACACCCCTGTCTCCTCTGATCTCTGCCTCCTACCCTCCTCATTCTTCCTCCTACACTTCCTCCTCACACCCCTGTCTCCTCTGATCTCTGCCTCCTACCCTCCTACACTTCCTCCTACACTCCCTCCCTCCTCTGTGTAGCCCTAGCCTCTCACTCCCCACCCCCCCCCCCCCCTCTCTGGCCTCTCACAGAACGTACGGTCTGTTACCTCCCTAGCCTCTGTCACTCCCCCCCCCCCCCCCCCCCTCTCTGGCCTCTCACAGAACGTACGGTCTGTTACCTCCCTAGCCTCTATCACTCCCCATCCCCCCCTCTCTGGCCTCTCACAGAACGTACGGTCTGTTACCTCCCTAGCCTCTATCACTCCCCATCCCCCCCCTCTCTGGCCTCTCACAGAACGTACGGTCTGTTACCTCCCTAGCCTCTGTCACTCCCCATCCCCCCCCTCTCTGGCCTCTCACAGAACGTACGGTCTGTTACCTCCCTAGCCGAGATGAGACCCCACTCTGTGTGAGCCTGTCCATTCCTCTGGTTTTTATTTCAGAGGAGGTATGCAGAATGAAAACACACACACGAGCCTGGGTATCAAAACCAGCTGAAAGGTACAGGGTCCAGCCTGCCTTGACAACTTAAATCAAACAAATTGCCTTAATGCCTCCACACTCTGTCATTATGTAAGGCAGGGCGCAGCGCTGACGGCTTAGAGGCCAGACGTTCCTGTGTGTGAGTTTGTGTCTGGCCAGGCTCCTCGCTCTCACCAACCCCCCCTTGGCTGATATTGTTCTAGGTCCAGGCACTCAGCCAAGCTCTGTCAGCATTGGGGGTCCACCGGTCACAAAGCAAATATTCAGACGGCAAAAAAAGGAAAGAAATAGAGCTAAATGTTAAAATGGTTTGTAATGTACAGGATACGTGTCGACCAGGGTCTGGGAAACACGGACGGTTGGAATACACATTTCAGAGCACAGACTGACTGTGTCTTGATAGATGCATAAATATAAAATATCTTTATACTTTTATGCTTTCTCTTCACATACCTCCAAAGTCCTATGTTTCTCCCTATCACATATAACAAACAGCAACCCAATACAGGCCCTGATGCCCAGAGACTATATGAACAATCTAGAAGAACAAGAGCATGTAGAGCTGGAAAATGGACACACACAGGTAGGAGGTAACACACTGTATGGTCCTCTATGGTCCTCAGACCTACGACCAGAGACCTGGCAGATGTTGGAGAGCAGGGTTATATTGAAATTGGAATCGCAGTTTACTTCCTGAATTGATTGAATTTTAAAGGAAGTGAACCCAACCCTGTTGGAGAGCAGCATTACAACCACATCATCAACATTTAATTCAATGGACTCCTCTGATACCGCAAATTAGTATTTTGAAAAATGTATACCAGCATGAGAGCAGGACAGTGAACACATTTTACACTATTTCTTTCACATCCAAGTCATCCTCAGAAAGAACATAAGATACAGTACATCCCTGTCATCCTCAGAAAGAACATAAGGTACAGTACATCCCTGTCATCCTCAGAAAGAACATAAGGTACAGTACATCCCTGTCATCCTCAGAAAGAACATAAGATACAGTACATCCCTGTCATCCTCAGAAAGAACATAAGATACAGTACATCCCTGTCATCCTCAGAAAGAACATGAGACACAGTACACACCTGTTATCCTCAGAAAGAACATACGATACAGTACATCCCTGTCATCCTCAGAAAGAACATGACACAGTACATCCGTCATCCTCAGAAAGAACATAAGACACAGTACATCCCTGTCATCCTCAGAAAGAACACTTGAGTTTCAGAATACATTGAAATCATGAAATCATGTAAAGTGCATCTTGTCATTTCCATGTAAAAGGACCCATGAGCACCAACATATTTGTTTATAGGAGCATATCATATTTGGTGTCAAATGAAAGCTAAGAGTCTATATTTTTGGGGGAAATGAAGGCATTTTCAATCTTAAAAATGTGGGAAAAGTAAAGGCTTTGATATCTGTTCACACAGATGGAAAATGGGTCTTAAAAAACATTGATTAGAAAAAGTCTTAAAAGGTATTAGAAACGCAATAATGTTGAAGTATTTATATTTTGTTTTGCAGAAATGATTAGCCTTCTGTAAGTTTAAGAAATACTGCCTAGTGTCTTGTCATTCTGATACCAAAAAGCCCATATCGTTCAGATATTTTCTAATTTCTCTCCCTCATGAGGGAGGAAAATGAAAGTTCACAAAAGTAACAAGTAAAAGTAGATACACCAATTAATTAGTTTTTTTTGCAAAACATTTTTGTTAATGAATTATTAAGTGATTAAAACATGTCACTCTGTTGCCAAATCAGTAAGAGTGACCCAAAAAAGAGTGACCCCAAAAAATATAACAGAATGACAATGGGAAATCATAGTAGTCACAACCACAGTTGAAATAGAGCACAGTAGAGCACAGTAGTGTACAGTAGTGTTCAGTAGTGTACAGTAGAGCAGAGTAGAGCACAGTAGTGTACAGTAGTGTTCAGTAGTGTACAGTAGAGCAGAGTAGAGCACAGTAGTGTACAGTAGTGTTCAGTAGTGTACAGTAGAGCACAGTAGAGCACAGTAGTGTACAGTAGTGCACAGTCGTATACAGTAGTGCACAGTCGTGTACAGTAGAGCACAGTAGAGCACCGTAGTGTACACTAGAGCACAGTAGTGTACAGTAGTGTTCAGTAGAGCACAGTAGTGCACAGTAGTGCACAGTAGTGTACAGTCGTGTTCAGTAGTGCACAGTAGTATACAGTAGTATACAGTAGTGTTCAGTACAGTAAAGAAAAATAGAGTACAATAGTTCAGTACAGTAGAGCACACATGAGTAGAGTACAGTATAATGTAATATAGTATACTCTACTGGTGCTCTACTGAACTATACTTTACTGTACTCTAGTGAACTACACTCTCCTCCAATTTCCTTTACTGTACTGTGCGCTACTCTACCATACTGTGCTGTACTCTACTGTGCTGTCCAAACCTGTGAAAAATAGGTACAGATTTAGTCCGGTCTGGAACAACCGGACTAATGAGCAGAACTCATTACAGAAATAGCCAGTGTGTAAAATAATACACAAACACGCAAAGGGAGGATATTAAAATGTTCTAATTTTGTGTACCTATTCAGGATACATCACTATGAAGAGTGTGACATTCTTCATAATTAGGACCCATGATGTCATTCTGTTGACAGCTGTTGATCCAGTTCCCTTACAGGAGTTCAAGAACCCAAATAGATTTTTTTCAAACTCAAGATGTCCCATTCTTTCTACAGACCTCTTTGAATTCAGAACTGATAATTAAAAATAGTTTTTGGAACCCGTGATCACATAATCTGAGGGAGATCTTACTGTCACTCTGTTCCCAGACTTGGCATCTGCACTGTTCCTTGAATACCTGTGTTTTAGTCAAATGTTCAGTGACAATTGTTAAAAGTAGACTTCTGTATATATGGGCATGGTTTGTTAAACTTTGCAATCAATAGTTTTTACTTGGCATCCATTTTAAAGTGAAAAAGTGAGTCACAGCATCTTGGAATTGCCCATCTCCTCCTATAGCATACTGTTAGAACACAACCTGGGAGTAGGCATTGAGGTTGTAGGCTACTCGGGAAGAAGATGAGTTTAAGGACATTGAGGTCATATTCTGGAAGAACAGAATAGGCTATTCTTCCCTGCAAGTTTCAGGATACATTGCATCTTCAATTTAAACATCTCCTTATATAGCCCACTGTTACAACACATCTATGCTAAATTATTTAGGCCTTTTACTGTGTGTATATATATATATATATATCTTTACATCTGTGTCCTTAGGTAGCATCTCTCTCTAGTCCTGTCTTGTTTCAATTCTCACTCATCCCGTGTACACATACTTGTTAGAAAAACAGAGCGCTATTTGTCTTTATGATGTGTCAATTTGCCATTCCCTAAGAACCAGACACAATAACACTCAAACAGTGGGAGAGGGGGAAGGAGAGAGAGAGGGTGAGAGAAGAGTGGCGGATCAATCATTTAACATCATTCAGAGACTTGTTGTAACTTGCGTCACATCGTAAATCGTCCCTGTGTTTTCATTGGAAATAATTAGTTCTTAAAATGGCCCAGAATAACAATAACAGCCTCCGCATAAACATTCCTATCTCTACTGCTGTCCCTCCCCGGGATAAAACAAGAGGTATCGGACTGACACAGACTGCCATCAAACACAACACCAGAAAGAGAAAGCATTAACACCATAACTGCAAAAATGTGAGTGTGTATGTGCATTAACACGTCAATAGAACAATGTCACACACAAGAGAGAACTTACCCACTAGCCAGGTGCAGTGGGATACTGGTGACATTTACAGTGCATTCGGAAAGTATTCAGAACCCTTGACTTTTTCCACATTTTGTTACATTACAGCCTTATTCTAAAATTGATTAAATAAAACATTTTCCTCATCAATTTACACACAATACCCAATAATGATTAAGCGAAAACAGGATATTTTTTTTGCAAAATGATATATTAAAAAAAAAATGATATAACTTATTTACATAATTATTCAGACCCTTTGCTATGAGACACGAAATTGAGCTCAGGTGCATCCTGTTTCCATGGATCATCCTTGAGATGTTTCTACAACTTGGAGTCCACCTGTGGTAAATTCAATTGATTGGACATGATTTGGAATGGCACACACATCTGTCTATAGAAGGTCCCACAGTTGACAGGGCATGTAAGTGCAAAAACCAAGCCATGAGGTTAAATAAATTGTTCCGTAGAGCTCCAAGACAGGATTGTGTCGAGGCACAGATGCGGGAAGGGTACCCAACATTTTCTGCAGCTTTGAAGGTCCCTAAGAACACAGTGGCCTCCATCATTCTTAAATTGAAGAAGTTTGGAACCACCAAAACTCTTCCTAGAGCTGTCTGCCTGGCCAAACTGAGAAATTGGGGGAGAAGGGACTTGGTCAGGGAAGTTACCAAGAACCCAATGGTCACACTGACAGAGATCCTCTGTGGAGTTTCCAGAAGGACAACCATCAATGTAGCAATCCACCAATAAGGCCTTTATTTTAGAGTAGCCTGACAGAAGCCACTCCTTAGTAAAAGGCACCAAAAGCACCTGGTCAGATGAAAACAAGATCGAACCTTTTGGCTTGAATGCCAAGCGTCAAATCTGGAGAAAACCTGGCACCATCCCTATGGGAATATTTTTCATTGGCATGGACTGGGAGACTAATCAGGATGGAGGGAAAGATGAACGGAGCAAAGAGAAATCATTGATGAAAACCTGCTACAGAGTGCTCAAAACCTCAGAATGGGGCGAAGGTTCACCTCCCAACAGGACAACAACCCTAAGCACACAGCTAAGACAATGCAGGAGTGGCTTCGGAACAAGTCTCTGAATGTCCTTGAGTGGCCCAACTAGAGCCCGGACTTGAACCCGATCGAACATATCTGGAGAGACCTGAAAATAGCTGTGCAGCAACACTCCCCATCCAACCTGACAGAGCTTGAGAGGATCTGCAGAGAAGAATGGGAGAAACTCCCTAAATACAGATGTGACAAGCTTGTAATGTCATACGAAATCAAATACATTTTTATTGGTCACATAGACATGGTTAGCAGATGCGAGTGTAGCGAAATGCTTGTGCTTCTAGTTCCTGTAACGGCTGGTGCTCTCCTCATCCTCGGATGAGGTGAGGAGAGAAGGATCTTCAGACCAAAACGCAGCTTGCGGGAAATAAGCCATCTTTTTATTTATAACAACGATGAAGATGGCAACATGAAAACAAACACTTTAACAAACTTACAAAATAAGAAAACGACGTAGAACGAAACCTGAACATAAACTTACATAACTAAACATAAACTCACGTACAGGAAACAGACGACATCGAAACGAAACGAAACAAGCAAACGCTACAGTCCCGTGTGGCACGAACATACATACTGACACGGAAGACAATCACCCACAACGAACACTGTGACAACGCCTACCTAAATATGACTCTTAATTAGAGGAACGCCAAACACCTGCCTCTAATTAAGAGCCATACCAGGTAACCCAAAACCAACACAGAAACAGAAAACATAGAATGCCCACCCAACCTCACGTCCTGACCAAAACACACATAACAACTAACATAAATAGGTCAGGAACGTGACAGTTCCGATAGTTCAGTAATATCTAAAAAGTAATCTAACAACTCCCCAATAACAACCTAATACACACACATCTAAAGGGATGGAATAAGAACATGTACAGAGAGTTGAAGTCGGAAGTTTACATACACCTTATCCAAATACATTTAAACTCAGTTTTTCACAAATCCTGACATTTAATCCTAGTAAGAATTCCCTGTCTTAGGTCAGTTAGGATCTCCAATTTATTTTTAGAATGTGAAATGTCAGAATAAAAGTTGAGAGAATGATCTATTTCAGCTTTTATTTCTTTCATCACATTCCCAGTGGGTCAGAAGTTTACATACACTCAATTAGTATTTGGTAGCATTGCCTTAAAATTGTTTAACTTGGGTCAAACATTTCAGGTAGCCTTCCACAAGCTTCCCACAATAAGCTGGGTGAATTTTGGCCTATTCCTCCTGACAGAGCTGGAGTAACTGAGTCAGGTTTGTAGGCCTCCTTGTTCTCACACGCTTTTTCAGTTCTGTCCACAAATTCTCTGTGGGATTGAGGTCAGGGCTTTGTGATGGCCACTCCAATACCTTGACTTTGTTGTCCTTAAGCCATTTTGCCACAACTTTGGAAGTATGCTTGGGGTCATTGTCCATTTGGAAGACCCATTTGCGACCAAGCCTTAACTTCCTGACTGATGTCTTGAGATGTTGCTTCAATATATCCACATAATTTTTCTTCCCTCAAGATGTCATTTATTTTGTGAAGTGCACCAGTCCCTCCTGCAGCAAAGCACCCCCACAACATGATGCTGCCACCCCCATGCTTCACGGTTGGGATGGTGTTCTTCGGCTTGCAAGCATCCCCCTTTTTCCTCCAAACATTATGATGGTCATTATGGCCAAAAAAGTTATATTTTTGTTTCATCAGACCAGAGGACATTTCTCCAAAAAGTACGATCTTTATCCCCATGTGCAGTTGCAAACCGTAGTCTGGCTTTTTGATGGCGGTTTTGGAGCAGTGGCTTCTTCCATGCTGAGTGGCCTTTCAGGTTATGTCGATATAGGACTAGTTTTACTGTGGATATAGATACTTGTGTACCTGTTTCCTCCAGCATCTTCACAGGGTGATTTGCAGTTGTTCTGGGATTGATTTGCACTTTTCGCACCAAAGTAAGTTCATCTCCATTAGAAGTCAACCGATTATGATTTTTCAACGCCGATACCGATGCCGATTATTGGAGGACCAAAAAAGCCGATACCGATTTTTTATTTTTTATTTGTAATAATGACAATTACAACAATACTGAATGAACACTTATTTTAACTTAATATATCAATAAAATAAATATAGCCTCAAATAAATAAACATGTTCAATTTAGTTTAAATAATACAAAAACAAAGTGTTGGAGAAGAAAGTAAAAGTGCAATATGTGCCATGTAAGAAAGCTAACGTTTAAGTTCCTTGCTCAGAACATGAGAACATATGAAAGCTGGTGGTTCCTTTTAACATGAGTCTTCAATATTCCTAGGTAAGAAGTTTTAGGTTGTAGTTATTATGGGAATTATAGGACTATTTCTCTCTATACGATTTGTATTTCATATACCTTTGACTATTGGATGTTCTTATAGGCACTTTAGTATTGCCAGTGTAACAGTATAGCTTTCGTCCCTCTCCTCGCTCCTACCTGGGCTCGAACCAGGAACACATCGACAACAGCCACCCTTAAAGCAGCTTTACCCATGCAGAGCAAGGGGAACAACTACTCCAAGTCTCAGAGCGAGTGACGTTTGAAACGCTATTAGCGCGCACCCCGCTAACTAGCTATCCATTTCACATCGGTTACACCAGCCTAATCTCGGGAGTTGCTAGGCTTGAAGTCATAAACAGCGCAATGCTTGAAGAACAGCGGCGAGCTGCTGGTAAAACGCACGAAAGTGCTGTTTGAATGAATGCTTACGAGCCTGCTGGTGCCTACCATCACTTAGTCAGACTGCTCTATCAAATCATAGACTTAATTGTAACATAATAACACACAGAAATACGAGCCTTACGTCATTAATATGGTCGAATCGGGAAACTATCATCTCAAACAAAACCGTTAGTCTTTCAGTGAAATACGGAACCGTTCCGAATTTGATCTAACGGGTGGCATCCATAAGTCAAAATATTCCTGTTACATTGCACAACCTTCAATGTTATGTCATAATTAGGTAAAATTCTAGCAAATTAGTTCGCAACGAGCCAGGCGGCCCAAACTGTTGCATATACCCTGACTCTGCGTGCAATGAACGCAAGAGAAGTGACACAATTTCACCTGGTTAATATTGCCTGCTAACCTGGATTTCTTTTAGCTAAATATGCAGGTTTAAAAATATATACTTCTGTGTATTGATTTTAAGAAAGGCATTGATGTTTATGGTTAGGTACAGTCGTGCAACGATTGTGCTTTTTTCGCAAATGCGCTTTTGTTAAATCATCCCCCGTTTGGCGAAGTTGGCTGTCTTTGTTAGAAAGAAATAGACTTCACACAGTTTGCAATGAGCTAGGCGGCCCAAACTGCTGCATATACCCTGACTCTGTTGCAAGAGAAGTCACACAAAGAAATTCATGTTAGCAGGCAATATTAACTAAATATGCAGGTATAAAAAAATATATACTTGTGTATTGATTTTAAGAAAGGCATTGATGTTTATGGTTAGGTACACATTGGAGCAACGACAGTCCTTTTTCGCGAATGCCACCGCATAGATTATATGCAACGCAGGACACGCTAGATAAACTAGTAATAGCATCAACCATGTGTAGTTAACTAGTGATTATGATTGATTGATTGTTTTTTATAAGATAAGTTTAATGCTAGCTAGCAACTTACCTTGGATTCTTACTGCATTTGCGTAACAGGCAGGCTCCTCGTGGAGTGCAATGTAATCAGGTGCTTAGAGCGTTGGACTAGTTAACCGTAAGGTTGCAAGATTGAATCCCTGAGCTGACAAGGTAAAAATATGTTGTTCTGCCACTGAACAAGGCAGTTAACCCACCGTTCCTAGGCTGTCATTGAAAATAAGAATGTGTTCTTAACTGACTTGCCTAGTTAAATAAAGGTGTAAAAAATAATATTATTATTATTTTTAAAATCGGCCAAATTGGTGTCCAAAAATACCAATTTCCGATTATTATGAAAACTTGAAATCGGCCCTAATTAATCGAACATTCCAAATAATCAGTTGACCTCTGATCTCTAGGACACAGAATGCGTCTCCTTCCTGAGCGGTATGGTGGCTTCGTGGTCCCATAATGTTTATACTTGCGTACTGTTGTTTGTACAGATGAACGTGGTACCTTCAGGCGTTTGGAAATTGCTCCCAAGGATGAACCAGACTTGTGGAGGTCTACAATTTATTTTCTGAGGTCTTGGCTGATTTCTTTGGACTTTCCCATGATGTCAAGCAAAGAGGCACAGAGTTTGAAGGTTGGCCTTGAAATACATCCACCGGTACACCTCCAATTGACTCAAATGATGTCAATAAGCCTATCAGAAGCTTCTAAAGCCATGACATAATTTTCTGGAATTTTCCAAGCTGTTTAAAGGCACAGTCAACTTAGTGTATGTAAACTTTTAACCCACTGGAATTGTGATGCAGTGAATTAAGTTAAATAATCTGTCTGTAAACAATTGTTGGAAAAATGAATTGTGTCATGCACAAAGTAGATGTCCTAACTGACTTGCCAAAACCATAGTTTGTTAACAAGAAATTTGTGGAGTGGTTAAAAAACGAGTTTTAATGACTCCAACCTAAATGTATATAAATGTCCGACTTCAACCACATGTAATAACACTAAAGATTTTCTGGGTTAACAATGTAAGAAATAATACATAAAAAAACTAAAATCAGTATAATTTCCTAAAGAGTCAAAGCGAGACGGCCATCTCTGTCGGTGCCAAGAAAACTCGAGTCTGTAATCGCAGCCAAAGGTTCTTCAACAAAGTACTGAGTGAAGGGTCTGAATACTCATGTCAATGTAATTTCCTTTTTTTCCCATTTGCAAAAAAACATGTTTTTGCTATGTCATCATGGGGTATTGTGTGTAGATTGATGAGGGGGAAAAAATATATATTTCATCCCTTTTAGAATAAGGCTAAAACGAAACAAAATGTAGAGAAAATAAAGGGATCTGAATACTTTCCGAATATTAACGTAAGATCCAAGATTTTCAACGATTTTACTGAGTTACAGTTCCTACGAGGAAATCAGTCAATAGAAATAAATACATCTGGCCCTAATCTATGGATTCTCCGACAAGGCAGGGGCACAGCCATGGATGGGCCTGGGAGGTTATAGGCACACCAACTTGGGACGCCTTGCTGGTCGAAGACGATCCCGCAGGTGAAAAGGCCAGATGTGGAGGTCCTGGGCTGGCGTGGGTATACGTGGTCTGTGGGGCCGGTTGGACGTACTGCCAAATTCTCTAAAACTACGTTGCAACACTACACTATGCTCCGTATCTACTTTCTCCACAGTGTGTAGACTCCTTCAGTTGTGATAAGTCATTGATTTCCTAATCACCTAGCTAGACATGAGAGATCACCGTGCAAGGCTTAAAGATAGACCCAAAATCCCCACACTGTTTTCCATCCAATAATTTCTCTCCTGCTGGCTGGCTGGCTGGCTGTCTGTCTGTCTAGTGACAGCTAGCCAGCCAGGTTGCTGCAGCTATGGAGATGAACAAACACAATTCAAACAGTTAGACAGCAGAGGAGGGTAAGGAAGAGGGGGGAGAATGAAGGAAGGGTGGGGGGATATGACATGTGTACTAGAGGTATGTGTTGTGTTCAAGCGCAGGTACACAGAGACCTAGGAGATCTGCTGTCAGACACAGGATTTATAGAAGAAGAGTCTGGAAAGCCCCTCAAAGATGCCTCCCGGCCTACTCTCACTCTCTTCCTCTCCATCCTTCCTCGTGTCTCAATCCCTCATTCATGCCAGAGATCTGTGTGATGGGTATCAATATGCGTGAGCGGCCAATCTCGCTGTCTAGCGTCTACACCCCGTCTGTTCCTGTTCCCACTCTTATCCCAACGCTCCGACTTGCATGGAATGCCATGAATGTTTTGGCCCATCAAATGGCTTGATGATCCCAACCCCATCAGTAATATCTTAGCTTCATTAAGAGATAATACTGTACATGTCCTATAAGGCACTGTTCTAATAGTTAGTACATGTCCTATAAGGCACCGTTCTAATAGGTAGTACATGTCCTATAAGGCACCGTTCTAATAGTTAGTACATGTCCTATAAGGCACCGTTCTAATAGGTAGTACATGTCCTATAAGGCACCGTTCTAATAGGTAGTACATGTCCTATAAGGCACCGTTCTAATAGGTAGTACGTGTCCTATAAGGCACCGTTCTAATAGTTAGTACATGTCCTATAAGGCACCGTTCTAATAGTTAGTACATGTCCTATAAGGCACCGTTCTAATAGGTAGTACATGTCCTATAAGGCACCGTTCTAATAGTTAGTACATGTCCTATAAGGCACCGTTCTAATAGTTAGTACATGTCCTATAAGGCACCGTTCTAATAGTTAGTACATGTCCTATAAGGCACCGTTCTAATAGTTAGTACATGTCCTATAAGGCACCGTTCTAATAGGTAGTACATGTCCTATAAGGCACCGTTCTAATAGTTAGTACATGTCCTATAAGGCACCGTTCTAATAGTTAGTACATGTCCTATAAGGCACCGTTCTAATAGGTAGTACATGTCCTATAAGGCACCGTTCTAATAGGTAGTACATGTAACGATGATGGCAGGTTGTATGGCAGGGTGCGTCCATCTGAGTGGTTAGGCTTGTGGGGAGAGGACTGGACTCTTGTCCTCAAGCTTTTGGTGAAAAAATACTTTACCTACCAGAGCGGGAACTCCCTGGGAAAGACAGGAGAACCCCTCCATTCCAATCAGCCCATTTTGCCTGCAGACACCAAGTACCCATCAATCATTCTCCCTCACAAACATCAACATGCGTGTAAACATGGCAGACCTTATTACAGTCATCTGTGGTCAGGCCTTAGGGCTCCTGCTCCGTTTAGCAATCACACACAAACACGAACGGCAAGTGTGTGTGTGTATATGTATGTATTTTTTAATTTAACCTTTATTTAACCAGGTAGGCCAGTTGAGATCATGTTCTCATTTACAACTGCAGCCTGGCCAAGATAAAGCAAAGCAGTGCGACACAAACAACAGAGTTACACATGGAATAAACAAACATACAGTCAATAACACAATAGAAAAGTATATATACAGTGTGTGCAAATGAGGTAAGATAAGGGAGGTAAGGCAATTAAATAGGCCATAGTGGCGAAATAATTACAATTTAGCAACTAAACACTGGAGTGATAGATATGCAGAAGATGAATGTGCAAGTAGAGATACTGGTGTGCAAAGCAACAAACAAAAATAACAATATGGGGATGAGGTAGTTGGATGGGCTATTTACAGATGGGCTATGTACAGATGCAGTGATCTGAGAGCTAATCTGACAGCTGGTGCTTAACTTCTTGAGAATACAGGGGGTGCTGTTTTCGCATTAGCATAATTTCCTCTACAGATTAAACTGCCTCTTATTCAATTATTGCTCTTACTATATGCATATAATTAATACCATTGGATAGAAAACAATCTATAGTTTCTAAAACCGTTTCAATTTTGTCTCTGAGTGAAACAGAAGTCATTTGACAGCACTTTCCCTGACCAAGAAGAAGAATGCAAGATGTGTATGCTCGCTTCAACGCTCTGCCTATATATGGTCACGCCACCTATGACCCGAAACACACTTCATTCGTCTTCCTCTGGGTGTCAAGAGGACGTCAGAGGAGAAATTTTTTGTTTATCTTGTACTGACGTGAAATAAGACCTCTTTCTTTGGCGTGACCGACAACTTCCGGTTCTCTGAATCGCGCGTTTTGGAGGTGCGATTGTCTTTTGTTTTGCTGCCGTTACGGATGAAAACTATCTCCGTCTCGAAGTTTGTTTGATACATGTGACCATATCATCTTAATGTATGTTTTTTCCAATATAGTTTAATCAGATTATTTGAATTTTTTCGGGAGTTTTGCCGTGTTCCGTTCTGTGAGTTTTTTTACTTTGGACAGAACCGTGCCAGTCGACCAGTACCTATGCTAAATGAAGAGGGAAAGTTGCCATTATGAATGGATTGAACGACTCATCAGGACTAAGGACACCTTGATCAACATTCTGATGAAAGATCAGCAATAGTAAGACCCAATTTACGATGTTATTTCATATATCTGTCGTGCATGTGAACTGGTCGGGGGCGCCCAGCTGGTTCTGGCTGGCGTGGCTATGCTAATTTAGCGCTACATTTTGTTTTCGCTATAAAACATTTAATAAATCAGAAATATTGTTTGGATTCACCAGATGTTGGGCTTTCAATATCTGTACGCTGTGTATTCTTTCTGAAATGTTTTAAGACAAGTAATTAGTTATATGACGTTGGTCTCTGTAATTGTTCTGGCTGCGTCGGCACTATTTCAGATTGTAGCTGCAATGTGATTTATACCTGAAAAATGCACATTTTTCCAAAAAAAACTATGCTATACCATAAATATGTTATCAGACTGTCATCTTATGAAGTTGTTTCTTGGTTAGTGGCTATATATATTTTTATTTAGTCGAATTAGTGATAGCTACTGACGCAGGAAAAAACTGTTGGAATAAAAAAATTGTGTCTTTTGCTAACGTGTTTAGCTAATAGATTTACATGTTGTGTCTTCCCTGTAAAACATTATAAAAATCTGAAATGGTGGCTTTATTCACAGGATCTGTATCTTTCATTAGGTGTCTTGGACTTGTGATTTAATGATATTTAGATGCTACTATTTAATTGTGACGCTATGCTAGCGATGCTAATCAGTGTGGGGGGGGGGTGGGGGGTGCTCCCGGACCCGGGGTAGGTGCTCGGTAGAGGTTAAAGCTAGTGAGGGAGATATGAGTCTCCAGCGATTTTTGCAATTCATTCCAGTCATTGGCAGCAGAGAACTGGAAGGAAAGGTGGCCAAAGGAGGAATTGGCTCTGGGGGTGACCAGTGAAATATACCTGCTGGAGCGAGTGCTGCTATGGTGACCAGTGAGCTGAGATAAGGCGGGGCTTTACCTAGCAAAGACTTATAGATGACCTGGAGCCAGTGGGCCTGGCGACGAATATGAAGTGAGGGCCAGTCAACGACAGCATACAGGTTGCAGTGGTGGGTAGTATATGTCGCTTTGGTGACAAAACGGATGGCACTGTGATAGACTGCATCCAATTTTCTGAGTAGAGTGTTGGAGGCTATTTTGAAAATGACATCTCCGAAGTCGAGGATCGTAGGATAGTCAGTTTTACGAGGGTATGTTTGGCAGCATGAGTGAAGGATGCTTTGTTGCGAGATAGGAAGCCGATTCTAGATTTAATTTGGGATTGTAGATGCTTATTGTGATTCTGGAAGGAGAGTTTACAATCTAACCAGACACCTAGGTAACCAGACACACATGTATGTATGTATGTATGTATGTATGTATGTATGTTTGTGGCATCATCCCTGTTTAACCTCTGGGGGTGTTTAACTGCAGTATGCCAACATCAAAACAACAACACTCATCTCCTGCAGTGGGAGAATGGTTGCACCACACAACTACTCGCTGTGAATCAGAGGTTGCCACATACAGTGCAACACAATATAAATATATTATTCTGTCTTCTAGACCTATCCTACAACACATCTATAAAGCACAACTCGCCAACTTACACACTGATATGGTCATATTCAATGCCTTTCAAGCATTCTCTTATATTGCATTTCTACCAGCTAATTTCTCTATTTAGTCACTATTTAGTCTCTAACTACATGTACATATTACCCAAATTACCTCGACTAACCGTTGCCCCCGCACATTGACTCTGTACTAGTACCCCCTGTATATAGCCTCGCTATTGTTATTTTACTGATGCTCTTTAATTATTTGTTACTTTCATTTTTTATTAACACTTATTTTTCTTAAAACTGCATTGTTGGTTAAGGGTTTGTAGGAAAACATCACACTGTAAGGTCAACACCTGTTGTATTCAGCGCATGACAAATATAATTTGATGATTTGATTCCTTTCATCATACCATTCCTTCCTTCCCTAATTCAGAGGGGTTGGGTTGAATGCATTCAGTTGTGCAACTGACTAGGTATCCCCATTCCCTGTGTTATTCCCCCCCCCCCAGCTGGTCAGTGTTCTCACACTCTTATCAGCTATACATCAGCAGGACCAGATTACATCAAAGCAGTAGAGGGGAGGAGAGAAGAGGAGGAAGGAAAGGTGAGAAGAGGTGAGTAGAACCCCCCTACTCCTGAAGAACCCCCCTGTAGGGAACAAACTGCCCCCCCCCCAATCCCCAGCTGCTGCTGCTGTTCCCCCATGTGTCTGTAATCAGCCTCCCAGCTCCTCCTCTTCCCTCTGTAACTCCTTCCTTTCACTTACACACCCTCACCCCCCAGACCCCACTTAAATACTCCAGCACCCCTGTCGAGTCCCCCAACCCTCTCTCACTTGATGAATGCCCCTGTTGTGAGCTGGGGAAGCCAGCCTCCCTCCCTGCCCCTAGCATTGCTTACATGATCTTTAAATAGAAGTGAAGTCAAGGGACCCCCGCCCCTGCAGGTGCTACCCCTCTGGTTGGTTACACACACACACACGCTGTCAGCCCCAGGAGCGTATACAGACACACACAAACACACAACAGACCATACTGTCAACCACAGGAACACACACACATTTGGCTAGCCTGTGTCCTGTCACAAAGCCTGGAGCCTAAACCCAAGCCTAGGGCTGGGTGGTATACCGTATTTGACTATATACCGGTATTTATCCACTGACCGGTTTGGGTTTTTACTTTACCTTCTGTTACGAATCCCTTTTGCTCTACAGTCTAGTGGGGATGGCAACGAGACCCGTAACTTAACTTAACTTAACTGAACAAATAACCACAGACAACATAAATATACTGTCAAACACTCATGGTTTATTTGTAAACACACAGTAATGGGGGGGGGGGGGGGGGGGGGGCAGGAAAAGGGGCTGAGCTAGACCCAAGGAAAGAAACAAATATCAAAAAACACCCCTAAACTAGACTAGCCTACTTCAATACAGCTAACTAACTAACCAAAAATACAGTGGGTGGTCCGCCCTGTTCTAACTAGTGTTCTTAGACAAAGTATTCCTACGGGTAGTGTATGCCCATGGACGACTTGTCTTGGTACCCCCTTTCCCCACCATCAAACAAACAGTCAAACACCATAACAAAACTCACAGGATAAAAGGACAAAGTGACATGTAGTTGCTAAACCAAACGAGAGATCTACAGAGATTGCATGACGATAGACTGAGCTCCAGAGAAAACAACTGACAGGGTTTAAAAACCAAGGGAAAGGGAATGTGATAGGGTAAGAGAAAAGGGGCAGGTGTTTTCTGATTAGCAACTGATTGGGGAATGATGATTGCCACCTGTGAGTGGAGAAGGAGAGAAAAGAAACACACACACAGGATACCTGTATGCGTAACACCTTCTATAACGGCATTTGAATGTTTGGTTTGTTAAATGTGATACGCCGTGTGTAACGTCCATTTTTATACTTTACTCCGCTACTTGAGTCATCCCTCTCTGCTCTCTCTCTCTCCACGCCGCTTTCCACACAGACCTAGTCCCACCCCCTGTCACTCAAGGAGCGCATTTGTTGTTGCTTGACCATGAGACACTCGTTCAGTCTGCATGGTCAATGCAGCACATGCAACAATGTTGATGACAACAATGTTTCCAATTTGATCTTAATATAAATCCACGAAATGTTCTATAATTACAATATTAGTTTGTATTTTCTTAGCAAGTTAAGCTAAATAGTGTTAACTAGCGATTAGCATTAGTGGCTAACTAGCTAATAAAAGTACTGAGTCAGAGCAAACGTAGCTAGCTCATACAGCCTGATACCAGTGCTGGTGAAGGCCTAAATCACCATGTTGTTTATGTAACAGTATCTTCTCAATAAAAGAGGAATAGGGGAAGCATGAAAACGTTGGCTCCATGAATAAAGATTTCATGTAGCCAAAGATTATAGGGTCCCCTAGGAAACACGGAACATCACTTTGGTTCCTACCCTGTCACCATAACTCATCCATGGCATTTTCATTCGTTGTCATGTCAAACAACACTATTCAAAGTGCCCACTACTTTTTATATTCTAACTATAGAAATAGAATAAACTTTATATTTCCATGATTCCAAAAGTTCAACAAGTGTTTTGATCTAAATCGCAATTGCAACATTCGGTTAGAAATAAGGACTCGTTTTCAAATCAAATCAAATTTTATTTTGTCACATACACATGGTTAGCAGATGTTAATGCGAGTGTGGCGAAATGCTTGTGCTTCTAGTTCCGACAATGCAGTAATAACCAACAAGTAATCTACCCTAACAATTCCACAACTACTACCTTATGCACACAAGTGTAAAGGGATAAAGAATATGTACATAAAGATATATGAATGAGTGATGGTACAGAACGGCATAGGCAAGATGCAGTAGATGGTATAGTGTACAGTATATACATATACATATGAGATGAGTAATGTAGGGTATGTAAACATTATATTAAGTGGCATTGTTTATTTTTTTCAATTTTTTTCAGCCTTTCAAGTTATGTCGATATAGGACTCGTTTTACTGTGGATATAGATACTTTTGTACCTGTTTCCTCCAGCATCTTCACAAGCTCCTTTGCTGTTGTTCTGGGATTGATTTGCACTTTTGCGCCAAAGTATGTTCATCTCTAGTACACAGGATGCGTCTCCTTCCTGAGTGGTATGATGGCTGTGTGGCCCCATGGTGTTTATACTTGCGTACTATTGTTTGTACAGATGAACGTGGTACCTTCAGGCATTTGGAAATTGCTCCCAAGGATGAACCAGACTTGTATGAGTCTACAATTGTTTTTCTGAGGTCTTGGCTGATTTCTTTTAATTTTCCCATGATGTCAAGCAAAGAGGCACTGAGTTTGAAGGTAGGCCTTGAAATACATCCACAGGTACACCTCCAATTGACTCAAATGATGTCAATTAGCCTATCAGAAGCTTCTAAAGCCATGACATCATTTTCTGGAATTTTCAAGCTGTTTAAAGGCACAGTCAACTTAGTGTATGTAAACTTCTGACCCAATGGAATTGTGATACAGTGAATTTTAAGTGAAATAATCTGTCTTTAAACAATTGTTGGGAAAATGACTTGTGTCGTGCACAAAGTAAATGTCCTAACCGACTTGTCAAAACTATAGTTTGTTAACAAGAAATGTGTGGAGTGGTTGCAAAATGAGTTTTAATGACTCTAACCTAAGTCTATGTAAATTTCCGACTTCAACTGTATGTGTTGCCACCCAAGGGTCACGCACAACTCATGATGCAAATTTAGAACTTTTACTCATCAAAAACATAAAACACCGTCAAAAAGACCATATATGATATGATATTTTGGCCATATTGCCCAGCCCTATCCAAGCCCTTAATTTGCTCAGACTGCAAGCCAGCCTGTAACAGACAGTCCTGCTGTGCCCACCCAGGACCCCTAAGTAGATGGAGAACAGCTGTGTGTGTGTGTTACTGGCCAGCCTAATGCTTGCTTGTTGTGCAATGTATTTTTCCTTAGTTGTAAATACCTTCTTGTCTGTAGGTGGATGCCTGTCTTAGAGTCAATGACAGTGTCTCCAACTGGCAGGTGTTTTCACTGACATTTTCAACATGTCCCTGATTGAGTCCGTAATACCAACATGTTTCAAGCAGACCACCATAGTCCCTGTGCCCAAGAACACAAAGGCAACCGGCCTAAATGACTACAGACCCGTAGCACTCACGTCCGTAGCCATGAAGTGCTTTGAAAGGTTGGTAATGGCTCACATCAACACCATTATCCCAGAAACCCTAGACCCACTCCAATTTGCATACCGCCCAAACAGATCCACAGATGATGCAATCTCTATTACACTCCACACTGCCCTTTCTCACCTGGACAAAAGGAACACTTATGTGAGAATGCTATTAATTGACTACAGCTCAGCGCTCAACACCATAGTACCCTCAAAGCTCATCACTAAGCTAAGCATCCTGGGACTAAACACCTCCCTCTGCAACTGGATCCTGGACTTCCTAACGGGCCGCCCCCAGGTGGTGAGGGTAGGTAGCAACACATCTGCCACGCTGATCCTCAACACTGGAGCTCCACAGGGGTGCGTGCTCAGTCCCCTCCTGTACTCCCTGATCACCCACGACTGCATGGCCAGGCACGACTCCAACACCATCATTAAGTTTGCTGATGACACAACAGTGGTAGGCCTGATCACCGACAATGACTCCCGGGTGGCGCAGTGGTCTAGGGCACTGCATCGCAGTGCTAGCTGCGCCACCAGAGTCTCTGGGTTCGCGCCCAGGCTCTGTCGCAGCCGGCCGCAACCGGGAGGTCCGTGGGGCGATGCACAATTGGCATAGCGTCGTCCGGGTTAGGGAGGGTTTGGCCGGTAGGGATATCATTGTCTCAGTTTGTAAAATGTAAAATGTATGCACTCTACTGTAAGTCGCTCTGGATAAGAGCGTCTGCTAAATGACTAAAATGTAAAATGTAAATGTAATGACGAGACAGCCTATAGGGAGGTCAGAGACCTGGCCGTGTGGTGCCAGAATAACAACCTATCCCCCAACGTAACAAAGACTAAGGAGATGATTGTGGACTACAGGAAAAGGAGGACCGAGCACGCCCACATTCTCAACAACGGGGCTGCAATGGAGCAGGTTGAGAGCTTCAGGTTCCTCGGTGTCCACATCAACAACACACTAGAATGGTCCTAACACACCAAGACAGTCGTTATAAGGGCACGACAAAGCCTATTCCCCCTCAGGAAACTAAAAAGATTTGGCATGGGTCCTGAGATGCTCAAAAGGTTCTACAGCTGCAACATCGAGAGCATCCTGACTGGTTACATCACTGCCTGGTACGGCAATTGCTCGGCCTCTGACCGCAAGGCACTACAGAGGGTAGTGCATACTGCCCAGTACATCACTGGGGCTAAGCTGCCTGCCATCCAGGACCGCTACACCAGGCAGTGTGTAAAATTGTCAAAGACCCCAGCCACCCCAGTCATAGACTGTTCTCTCTACAACCACATGGCAAGTGGTACCGGAGTACGAAGTCTAGGACAAAAAGGCTTCTCAAAAGTTTTTACCCCCAAGCCATAAGACTCCTGAACAGGTAATCAAATGGCTACCCGGACTATTTGCATTGTACCCCCCCCCTCTCTTTTTACGCTGCTGCTACTCTCTGTTTATCATATATGCATAGTCACTTTAACTGTACATACTACCTCAATTGGGCCGACCAACCAGTGCTCCCGCACATTGCCTAACCGGGCTATCTGCATTGTGTCCCACCACCCACCACCCGCCAACCCCTCTTTTACGCTACTGCTACTCTCTGTTCATCATATATGCAGTCACTTTAACCATATCTACATGTACATACTACCTCAATCAGCCTGACTAACCGGTGTCTGTATGTAGCCTCGCTACTTTTATAGCCTCGCTACTGTATATAGCCTGTCTTTTTACTGTTGTTTTACTTCTTTACTTACCTATTGTTCACCTAACACCTTTTTTGCACTATTGGTTAGAGCCTGTAAATAAGGAATTCACTGTAAGGTCTACACCTGTTGTATTCGGCGTACGTGACAAATAAACTTTGATTTGAAGTCAACTTTATGATGTGTTGTACTTGTCCTGGACACAAGCACATGTCTGTCTCTCTGGGTGTGTGTGTCGATACAGAATTGGAAAGGAAGCGGGCAAATGGGTGGAGGTGGGGAGAGAGAGAGATAAAAAACAAGAAAGATCGGTTGGGGTGAGGAAGATCGTAGGTGAGACACTGTGTGAAACACTGAGTCATACAGTTGGGTGTGTTACTATGTTGTTTTCCATTGTGATGGTAGGTACCAGGCGTCACTACAGACCCTGGTTCGATTCCAGGCTGTATCACAATCAGCCGTGATTGGGAGTCCCACAGGGAGGCACACAATTGTCCCAGCATCGTCTGGGTTTGGCTGGGGTAGGCGGTCATTATAAATAAGAATTTGTTCTTAACTGACTTGCTTAGTTAAATAAAGGTTAAAAAAAATCAGCGGAGAGTAGGAGTAGGCCACATAATCATAAATAACCAAGCATACCAAGGAAATGCCTTCAAAACCGACCACTAGGGGCAACAGTGAGTGCTATTACCGTCAAGTAGGTTTGAGTTTTGCTCGGGTATTGTGGACAGGGGTGTATTGTGGACAGGGATGGATGGGCGTAATCCCATGACTCTGGATCAGAAGGTTGCGTGAAATGGAACGATACAGAGCAGCAGGAGCAACAAAAACACTTTGAAAATTGACATTTGGAGAACGTGGATGAACGTCTAATAATGCAGTGAGACGGTGAGAGCTTGTTGAAGCAACAGTGTATTATTGGAGTCATAACAGTGCTCATAACAGCAACAGTGTAATATAGGAGTCATTACAGTACTCATAGGAGTACTGTTGAGTATAGGAGTCATAACACTACTCATCCCACCCTAGGAGTCATAACAGCAACAGTGTATTATAGGAACCATTACAGTACTCAGAACAGCAACAGTGTAATATAGGAGTCCTAACAGCAACAGTGTATTATAGGAACCATTACAGTACTCAGAACAGCAACAGTGTATTATTGGAGTCCGATATTACATTACGATTATGTCAGCCCCTCTGATTGAGGAGTTGGGTTAAATGTGGAAGACATGTTTCAGTTGAATGCATTCAGTTGTACAACTGACTAGTTATCCATCCCCCTTTCCCTTTTTCTCCATCTACCTTTGCTCCATCCTCCTTTGTTAGTCATAAACGTTTTATAAGGAAGGAAGGAGAGAGACAAAAGGATTGATAGAAGAAAAAAAAGCATTACTGATCAATCATGCCATTTGACTATTTTAGTGTTATTAAGTGGACCGTTTGATTTCATAGAAGTGTGATTGACTTGGAGTTACATTGTGTTGTTTAAGTGTTCCCTTTATTTTTTTGAGCAGTGTATTAGAACACCATACCACATCCAAAACACAGTCACGTTATGGTCTGCCATGTTCTATAGTCACCACACTGGCTCTCCTGCTGTTTTTGAATGGTTAGACCGTTTTAATTTACGACGGATAAATAGGGGAGATGTGTTATCACACAGGCATGCAGAGCGCAAAGAGAACCTAATAATCACACATTCATATCTGGCTTAATGTCCTTATTGGGGAGTGTTATTAAAACGGTATAATCTGAGTGCATGTTTCACTGCTTTGCTCTTAACGTGAGTTTCATCTGGATCATCCGTCTCAATCTCCATGATTAGGCGCCAGATACTCCACACTGTATCCATATCACATACTGAACTCCACTTTATTTTTTGCTCTGTCTCCATTCTCGCTGTCTCCCCCTTTATGCCAGACTTGAATAACATTACCCTTAACTGCACACATACGCTCTGTGCCATAGGACATTGCATTCTGATAATGGATTATAAACCATGCGCGCGCACACACACACAGTTACAGAAAGGTTACAGTAAGACAATGTGCAGGGTTCAAGTCTGATGCAGCTCCACCCGGCTCTCACCAGGGTGGGAACGCCGTGTCAGGGGTCGGAATGCGTCGACCGGCGGTCTTTGAAGAAGAGCCATCATAGAGAATGGTTGGGGAAATGCTCTGTTGGACTTTTATATATCTAAAGACTTCCCTTCACTCTGCTAGAGATGAGAGGAGCAAGCAGCAGCACTGTGACACCCATACTCACACACACACACACACGAAGTCATAGAAACATGTAACAAGAAAAAAAGCCAGGAAGAGAAGCCCTAAACAAGCGAAATACAATCCGAACCAATCCCACCCATGACTTCCTCTACAGTGTGTGGCTGGTAGATACTCACATACAGCATAGACTGTTTACACCAAGACCATGACAGAACATTTGTTAACTGAGAATATACACTACTCACAGTACACTGTAAAGTAAACCAGAAACGTTTATCGTCAAAGAGCAGGCCTGTATTCTGAAAAGCCCTGTGTCAATTGCAGTTTAAGATTTTGTGTTTTACTGTATGCTTGAGAATTGATGGTGTTGATATTAAGAGGAATGAGCTTCACTGAGGCAGAACTATGAAGCATCTATCTGATACTGTGTTTATGGAAGAAAGATCTCAGATCTAAAGTAGGAGGTCCTCCAGAGTGGAGGAACAAGCTATACTATCCCACGATCCAACAGCAACTTGTCCAGACCACAGGAGCAACTTGTGGTTCGCCAGCTGTTTGTTCCAGCAAATATTCACACACTGTGCAGACACAGGCACATGTGCGCACTCAGACACACACACACACCCACTTCCTCATATCTGACTGCTCCCGCCTGCCTTTCATTCCATCTTCTGACTGAGTTCCCTGTCTGTAGTACTATGAACCATTCATACCCCTCCCATCAACCATGAGAAACTTGGAATATTCTGAGTCCGTTCGGACAATCGCTCCCCACCCTGGTCTGACCACAACCTCGCCTGGGCAGGGTCCCGTTACCGGTGACCGCTTGGGAGCGGATACCGATGCAAGCTCACAAAGAGCTGTTTCAAAGCCTTGCATACAAATTCTCTTCCTCCTGAACGATACCATGACACTCTATCTGCAAATTCACATTCACACTGCTTATTTCCCCTCACTGGGCAAAGAATATGATTGTGTGTGTGTTTAACAGGCTTCTTCCTATGCCACACACCCTATCATTTTATGTAGAGAGTGTAAAGAAAGCTCTCTCAGAACTAAGAGACAGCCTTAGGTACTGAAAGCCTCTACCTTACTTTGAAGGAAAACACCTAAATATAACTGCTACATAAGGAATCATGTGGGGGGGTTGATAAAATTATGATGCTAATCTCACATAGATGATACGGATTATGACTATCTGACAGGCCCTGTCAACACACAGAGATGGGCCCTATTGTGTTTGTGACAACCTCCGAGTGCGGTTACAACGCGTAAGCAAACAACAACATACCAGGATGACACCAACTGACATACACTGCCAACTCAGCCCAGCCAGCATCAACCAGCCATTTCTCAGTAATCACTGGTCCGTTCATTCACAGTGATGGTTTTTACCTGGGTGCTGTCCTATCTGCGTGGAGCAGAATTTCTGTAATGACTTGCGTACACAACGATACATTCTTCACAATTTAATTGAGCTAGTGTTCAGAAAGGTGTCACTAGTGTCAGCAAGTTGACTTACATGATGTCATCATCTACTCACATTCTATAAAGTTCTAGAATCTTTTGGCTTTCAGGGGTAAGCCAACAAACATTTGGGATTCTTCAAATGTCTTAGCGCCTTAAACAATTGTGTAGAAGTGTAGTCCTACTACAGATAAACGTTCAAATATGTTTACATTTTCTCTGTGGATGTGTGATATGTGGATGTGTTATCAGGAGTGACTTGGGGGTTTAAATATGACAACTAAGGGCTAAGTGATAATGTTGTTTCCACTCTTCTCTGATCCAGACTATAATAGGCTACACTGCATACATTGACAAACACTAACACTATGTACACTAGTTCACTGAACAATAACAGAACATGATTTATATTATTGTGAAAATGCTTTACGGAGGCGATATTCATTGTTTTAACAATTAAGAGCCAATTACGGAACATTGTGAAAGGAAAACTAGGTTTGTGTCAAGGTTTATTAAGTGTCAGGCAACAGCCAAGGAGATCATCTGTGACTGTAATATCTTAATCTGGGATAACATGAGGTTACAATAAGCCAGGGGGGAATAACTGATTAAGGAAAGATCCCCAACAGAGTTACTGACAATTCCAAGATTACACATCACACAGATTGACAGTCAGATAAAAGACCTCACTGTCCCCCTCTCTCTCTCTCTCCTCCTGTGTGAATCGCAACAAATAATCTGCTCAGAACCCAACCAAGGATCATCAAAAGCTGTGCTATAAATTCTCAGACAACCCAAAGATTCCTAGATGCCCTTCCAGACTCCCTCCACCTACCCAAGGACGTCAGAGTACAAAAATCAGTTAACCACCTAACTGAGGAACTCAATTTAACCTTGTGTAATACCCTAGATGCAGTCGCACCCCTAAAAACAAAAAACATTTGTCATAAGAAACTAGCTCCCCGGTATACAGAAAATACCTGAGCCCTGAAGCAAGCTTCCAGAAAATTGGAACAGAAACGGCGCTACACCAAACTGGAAGTCTTCCAACTAGCTTGAAAAGACCGTACCGTGCAGTATCGAAGAGCCCTCACCGCTGCTCGGTCATCCTATTTTTCCAACTTAATTGAGGAGAATAAGAACAATCTAAAATTTATTTTTGATACTGTCGCAAAGCTAACTAAAAAGCAGCATTCCCCAAGAGAGGATGGCTTTCACTTCAGCAGTGATAAATTCATGAACTTCTTTGAGGAAAAGATCATGATCATTAGAAAGCAAATTACGGACACCTCTTTAAATCTGCGTATTTCTCCAAAGCTCAGTTGTCCTGAGTCTGCACAACACTGCCAGGACCTAGGATCAAGGGAGATATATCTCTTGACATTGATGAAAAAAGCCATGGCCTCTAAACCTTCAAGCTGCATACTGGACCCTATTCCAACTAAACAACTGAAAGAGCTGCTTCCTGTGCTTGGCCCTCCTATGTTGAACATAATAAACGGCTCCCTATCCACCGGATGTGTACCAAACTCACTAAAAGTGGCAGTAATAAAGCCTCTCTTGAAAAAGCCAAACCTTGACCCAGAAAATATAAAAAAGTATTGGCCTATATCGAATCTCCCATTCCTCTCAAAAACTTTGAAAAAGCTGTGGCGCAGCAACTCACTGGCTTCCTGAAGACAAACAATGTATACGAAACGCTTAAATCTGGTTTTAGACCCAATCCTAGCACTGAGACTGCACTTGTGAAGCTGCTTGCTAAATTACCTTTTAAATGGCGTCAGACCAAGGCTCCTAGACCTTAGTGCTGCTTTTGATACCATCAATCACCACATTTTTTGGGAGAGATTGTAAACCCAAATTGGTCAACACGGACAAGTTCTGGCCTGGTTTAGATCTTATCTGTCGGAAAGATATCAGTTTGTCTCTGTGGATGGTTTGTCCTCTGACAAATCAACTGTACATTTCGGTGTTCCTCAAGGCTCCGTTTTAGGACCACTGTTGCTTTCAATATATATTTTACCTCTTGGAAACATAAGGTTAACTTTCACTGCTATGCGCACGACACATAGCTGTACATTTCGATGAAACATGGTGAAGCCCCAAAATTGCACTCCTTGGAAGCCTGTGTTTCAGACATAAGGAAGTGGATGGCGACAAATGTTCTACTTTTAACTTCGGAGAAAATAAAGATTTCTAGTTGTTGGTCACAAAAAACAAAGAGATCTTCTGTTGAATCTGACAACTAATCTTGATGGTTGTACAGTCGTCTCAAATAAACCTGTGAAGGACCTCGGCGTTACTCTGGACTCTGATCTCTTTTTTGACGAACAGATCTAGACTGCTTCCAGGACAGCTTTTTTCCATCTACGTAACATTTCAAAATTCTGAAACTTTGTCCAAAAATGCTGAAAAATGTATCCATGCTTTTGTCACTTATAGATTAGACTACTGCGATGCTCTACTTTCCGGCTACCCGGATAAAGCACTAAATAAACTTCAGTTAGTGCTAAACACGGCTGCTAGAAACTTGACTACAACCCAAAAATGTGATCATATTACTCCAGTGCTAGCCTCTCTACACTGGCTTCCTGCTAAGGCTAGGGCTAATTTCAAGGTTTTACTGCTAACCTACAAAGCATTACACGGGCTTGCTCCTACCCATTTTTCCAATTTGGTCCTGCTGTACATACCTACATGTACGCTACGGTCACAAGACGCAGGCCTCCTTACTGTCCCTAGAATTTCTAAGCAAACAGCTGGAGGCAGGGCTTTCTCCTATAGAGCTCAATTTTTATGGAATGGTCTGCCTATCCATGTGAGAGATGCATACTCAGCCTTGACCTTTTAAGTGTTTATTGAAGACTCATCACTTCAGTAGATCCTATGATTGAGTGTAGTCTGGCCCAGGAGTGTGAAGGTGAACGAAAAGGCACTGGAGCAACAAACCTCCCTTGCTGTCTCTGCCTGGCCTGTTCCCCTCTCTCCACTGGGATTATCTGCCTCTAACCCTATTAAGGGGGCTGAGTCACTGGCTTACTGGTCCTCTTCCATGCCATCCCAAGGAGTGGTGCGTCACTTGAGTGGGTTGAGCCACTGACGTGATCTTCCTGTCCGGGTTGGCATCCCCTCTCGGGTTCGTACCGTGGGGGAGATCTTCATGGGCTATACTCGGCCTTGTCTCAGGATAGTAAGTTGGTGGTTGAAGATATCCCTCTAGTGGTGTGGGGGCTGTGCTTTGGCAAAGTGGGTGGGGTTATATCCTGCCTGTTTGGCCCTGTCCGGGGGCATCGTCGGACGAGGCCACAGTGTCTCCCGACCCCGTCTCAGCCTCCAGTATTTATGCTGCAATAGTTTATGGGGGCTAGGGTCAGTCTGTTATATCTGGAGTTTTTCTCCTGTCTTATCCCGTGTGAATTTAAATATGCTCACTTTTTTTCTCTCTCTTTCTCTCAGAGGACCTGAGCCCAAGGACCATGCCACAGGACTAGCTGGCCTGATAACTCCTTGCTATCCCCAGTCCACCTGGTTGTGCTGCTGCTCCAGTTTCAACTATTCTGCCTGCGGCTATGGAACCATTGCCTGTTCACCGGACATGCTACCTTGTCCGGACGTGCTACCTGCGGTTTTAAACTCTCTAGAGACAGCAGGTGCGATAGAGAAACTCTGAATGCTCGGCTATGAAAAGCCAACTGACATCTACTCCTGAGGTGCTGACCTGTTGCACCCTCTACAACCACTGTGATTATTATTATCTGACACTGCTAGTCATCTATGAACATCTTGGCCATGTTCTGTTGTTATAATCTCTACCCGGCACAGGCAGAAGAGGACTGGCCACCCCTCATAGCCTGGTTCCTCTCGAGGTTTCTTCCTAGGTTCCGGCCTTTCTGGGGAGTTTTTCTAGCCACCGTGCCTCTACACCTGCATTGCTTAGTATCACATAGTAAAACTGCATAAACCTAATGTCAAGTTAAAGTGTATTGTTAGCTAGCTAACGTTAGCTGGCTGGCTCACTAGCTAACATTATGTGTATGCTCTTCACTTTCTGGGAGGACCGAGTTTTGAAAATCTGTGGAATTCGAGTATGATAGCTAAGGAGATGGAGGAAACACGAGTCTGGATTTCATCATCAAACTAAGGGGAACCATGCATGGCATCAGACAGGAGACGCATCCAACCATGATGTTTACTGGTAAGATTTTCAGATATTACAAGTTTCTAATTTTAACAGAAAGTGTACTTAATTTCAAGTGTACTGTTAGCTAGCTAAAGTTAGCTGGCTGGGTCACTAGGTAATGTTATGTGTATGATCTTATTCTTCGTATGTCAGACACATTTGTTTAACTACACTGCTCAAAAAAATAAAGGGAACACTTAAACAACACAATGTAACTCCAAGTCAATCACACTTCTATGAAATCAAACTGTCCACTTAGGAAGCAACACTGATTGACAATAAATTTCACATGCTGTTGTGCAAATGGAATAGACAAAAGGTGGAAATTATAGGCAATTAGCAAGACACCCCCAAAAAAGGAGTGATTCTGCAGGTGGTGACCACAGACCACTTCTCAGTTTCTATGCTTCCTGGCTGATGTTTTGGTCACTTTTGAATGCTGGCGGTGCTCTCACTCTAGTGGTAGCATGAGACGGAGTCTACAACCCACACAAGTGGCTCAGGTAGTGCAGTTCATCCAGGATGGCTCATCAATGCGAGCTGTGGCAAAAAGGTTTGCTGTGTCTGTCAGCATAGTGTCCAGAGCATGGAGGCGCTACCAGGAGACAGGCCAGTACATCAGGAGACGTGGAGGAGGCCGTAGGAGGGCAACAACCCAGCAGCAGGACTGCTACCTCCGCCTTTGTGCCAGGAGGTGCACTGCCAGAGCCCTGCAAAATGACCTCCAGCAGGCCACAAATGTGCATGTGTCAGCATATGGTCTCACAAGGGGTCTGAGGATCTCATCTCGGTACCTAATGGCAGTCAGGCTACCTCTGGCGAGCACGTGGAGGGCTGTGCGGCCCCACAAAGAAATGCCACCCCACACCATGACTGACCCACCGCCAAACCGGTCATGCTGGAGGATGTTGCAGGCAGCAGAACGTTCTCCACGGCGTCTCCAGACTCTGTCACGTCTGTCACATGTGCTCATGTGCTCAGTGTGAACCTGCTTTCATCTGTGAAGAGCACAGGGCGCCAGTGGCGAATTTGCCAATCTTGGTGTTCTCTGGCAAATGCCAAATGTCCTGCACGGTGTTGGGCTGTAAGCACAACCCCCAACTGTGGACGTCGGGCCCTCATACCACCCTCATTTAGTCTGTTTCTGACCGTTTGAGCAGACACATGCACATTTGTTGCCTGCTGGAGGTCATTTTGCAGGGCGCTGGCAGTGCACCTCCGTGCACAAAGGCGGAGGTAGCGGTCCTGCTGCTGGGTTGTTGCCCTCCTACGGCCTCCTCCACGTCTCCTGATGTACTGGCCTGTCTCCTGGTAGCGCCTGCATGCTCTGGACACTACGCTGACAGACACAGCAAACCTTTTTGCCACAGTTCGCATTGATGTGCCATCCTGGATGAACTGCACTACCTGAGCCACTTGTGTGGGTTGTAGACTCCGTCTCATGCTACCACTAGAGTGAGAGCACCGCCAGCATTCAAACGTGACCAAAACATCAGCCAGGAAGCATAGGAACTGAGAAGTGGTCTGTGGTCACCACCTGCAGAATCACTCCTGTTTTGGGGGGTGTCTTGCTAATTGCCTATAATTTCCACCTTTTGTCTATTCCATTTGCACAACAGCATGTGAAATTTATTGTCAATCAGTGTTGCTTCCTAAGTGGACAGTTTGATTTCACAGAAGTGTGATTGACTTGGAGTTACATTGTGTTATTTAAGTGTTCCCTTTATTTTTTTGAGCAGTGTAGTTATAGACATAGAACCTGGTTGGTTAGCTACCTGCAGATTCATGCAGGGTAGTAACGTTATGAGTTGTAATTATGGTCCATTGTTTAGCAAGCTAGCTACATGTCTTAACAGAAGACTCCATTCTAATTTTGTATTTTCATTTCAAGTTAAAGTGTACTGTTAGCTAGCTAGCTAACGTTAGCTGGTTGGCTCGAAAACTAACGTTACATCACGCGCTGGGATTCATTGTTTACCTAGCTAGCTATCTAGCTACATTTCTTAACAGAAGACTCTCATCTTAGTGTGCCAGAGCACAGAATAACTTAATCATTTTTGAAAGCTGAACACCCATTGAATATGTCCAGTGTCAGTAAACATCGGCAACAAAGCGTAATTCAATTGTTGCCAGCAGCAGAGTCACCAACGCTCTGGATAACATGAAAAAAGCCTAACCAGCTCTGCAAGAGTGAGTAAAATGGTCAGAGTGGGGTGTTCTCTCATTATGTGTCTGGAAGTAGCTAGCCAATGTTAGCCAGTTAGCTTGGGTGCTTGACTGTAGTTGTGAGGTCAGAGCTTTCGGGAACAACCCTACTTATTGGCCAGAGCATCCAGTGTGTGCTCTGAATGCGAAACATTCGGAATTTACTAAAAGGACAATCTGACTAGGGCGAATAATGTTCAGTGAGCTGTTCTCTCTCTCAGATGTCTGGAAGTAGCTGGCAAGTTAACACAGAACGGTTGGATCAACCCTTAAAGAGATGGGTGGGGCAAAGGGCTCTCCAATAGTAGTTCCAAAACATTGAAAGACTGTTCTCAAAAGTGAGTTTACAAGTTGATCAACTTTCAAAGCAGAATGACTTGCCCATTGTTTCCTCAAATGCAGTGTATGATATACCATTTTGTAGCTCTGAGTCTCTACTTTTACCCAATGTAAAACACTTTAAATTAAAATGTTGCTACATAAGACTGAATCCAGGTGGTGAGTCACAAATAGGACTAGCTTATGTATACCACCCCTACCTTGTCACAACACAACTGATTTGCTCAAACGCAGTAAGGAAAGAATTTCCATAAATTAACTTTTAACAAGGCACACCTGTTAACTGAAATGCATTCCAGGTGACTACCTCATGAAGCTGGTTAAGAGAATGTCAAGAGTGTGCAAAGCTGTCATCAAGGCAAAGGGTAGTTATTTTGAAGAATCTCAAATAAAATATATTTTGATTTGTATAACACTTTTTTGGTTACTACATGATTCCATATGTGTTATTTCATAGTTTTGATCTCTTCATTATTATTCTACAATGTTGAAAATAGTAAACAAAACTGTAAAACCCTTGAATGAGTAGGTGTCAACGTTTGACTGGTCCTGTATATTCATAAATCTCTCTAAACAAGACAGAGTAGTAGTGGTGAAGACGGGTCACATTTTCTTAGATAAACCACAAGTCAAAGTCGATATCTGATAACAGACACAATAACCTTATGATAGATTTAGCATATATATATATATATATATATATATATATATATATATATATACACACACACACACACACACACACACACACACACACACACGTACGTACGTACATACATACATACATACGTACGTACGTATGTTTGTATTTATGACACAAAAGTATGTGGACACCCCTTCAAATTAGTGGATTCGGCCATTTCAGCCACACCCGTTGCTGACAGGTGTATAAAATGGAGCACACAGCCATGCAATCTCCATAGACAAACATTAGCAGTAGAATTGCCTTACTGAAGACCTCAGTAACTTTTAATGCAGCACCATCATAGGATGCCACCTTTCCAACAAATCAGTTTGTCAAATTTCTGCCCTGCTAGAGCTGCCCCGATATTGTGAAGTGGAAATGTCTAGGAGCAACAACAGCTCAGCCGCAAAGTGGCAGGCTACAGAAGCTCACAAAACGGGATCGCCGAGTGCTGAAGTGCGTAGCATGTAAAAATCAACTGTCCCCGGTTGCAACACTCACTACAGAGTTCTAACTGCCTCTGGAAGCAATGTCAGCACAATAACTGTTCGTCGGGAACTTCATGAAATTAGTTTCCATGGCCGAACAGAGTCCGAGCCTAAGATCACCATGCGCAATGCCAAGCGTTGGCTGGAGATGTTGTAAAGCGCCGCCGCCATTGGACTCTGAAGAAGTGGAAACACGTTCTCTCAACGTCAACGTCAGTGAAGAGGAGACTCTGGAATGCTGGCATTCTAGGCAGAGTTGCAAAGAAAAGTCATATCGCAGACTGGCCAATAAAAATAAAAGATTATGATGGGCAAAAGAACACAGACACTGGACAGAGGAACTCTGCCTAGAAGGCCAGCATCCCGGAGTCGCCTCTTCACTGTTGACGTTGAGACTGGTGTTTTACGGGTACTATTTAATGAAGCTGCCAGTTGAGGACTTGTGAGGCATCTGTTTCTCAAACTAGACACTGTAATGTACTTGTCCTCTTGCTCAGTTGTGCACCGGGGCCTCCCACTCCTCTTTCTATTCTGGTTAGAGACAGTTTGCGCTGTTCTCTGAAGGGAGTAGTACACAGCGGTGTGCGAGATCTTCAGTTTCTTGGCAATTTCTCACATGGAATAGCCTTATTTTCTCAGAACAAGAATAGACTGACGAGTTTCAGAAGAAAGGTCTTTGTTTCTGGCCATGTTGAGCCTGTAATCGAACCCACAAATGCTGACGCTCCAGATAATCAACTAGTCTAAAGAAAGAAAGCTTTTTTGCTTCTTTAATCAGAACAACAGTTTTCAGCTGTGCTACCATAATTGCGAAAGGGTTTTCTAATGATCAATTAGCCTTTTAAAATGATGAACTTGGATTAGCTAACACAACATGCCATTGGAACACAGGAGTGATGGTTTCTGATAATATGCCTCTGTAAGCCTATGTAGATATTCCATTTTTTTTAAATCAGCCGTTTCCAGCTACAATAGTCATTTACAACATTAACAATGTCTACACTGTATTTCTGATCAATTTGATGTTATTTTAATTGACAAAAAACATGTGCTTTTCTATTAAAAATGAGACATTTCTATGTGACCCCAAACTTTTGAACGATAGTGTGTGTGTGTGATATATATATATATATATATATATATGGCTCTGGAACAAAAGATCCATTACTAACGTCCATTTAACATTGGTAAGATATCAGTCCTCTGGTCCCTGAGGCAGGGGAGGTGATGGGTGACAGGCTGGTAATACCTTCATGCCTCTCAAACATAAACACCATCGACACAGACTGAATGAAGACATATCCCTGAAGGGCTGAGAGAGAAACATCTGGGGATCAGGCATCTCTCTCAAATGTGCAGTATCTCGTTTGGGGATTTTAGAGCTGTGATGGCAGCCAGAACTATGCAAGTCAAAACACAATCAAGTTCCACATCAGACAAACAAAGAAGCCCACAGAGCCTCAACCGCTCAGTCAAAAATCACCACTCAGCACTCGGCTGCTCCTGTCTGCCTGACAGACACCTAGCTGGCTCATCAACTCACACACAGACAATACGCAAGCAAGTACACACACATAGTGAACTTGCACGTACACACAGACATCTTTGTTTGGGAACTGAACTGGCATCTTATTTTCTATTTTACTCTTATTTTACTAGGTAAATTGACTGAGAACTCATTTACAGCAATGACCTGGGGAATAGTTACAGAGAAGAAGAGGGGGAATGAATGAGCCAATTGGAAGCTAGGGATGATTCGGTGGCCCTGGATGGTATGAGGGCCAGATTGGGAATTTAGCCAGGACACCGGGGTTAACACACACACACACACAAATCATTTCCAAGCGTTTAGCAAGAGGGGTGACGTAATGTCGGGAAGTGTGTGTCGGCATGAGCCTTGCAGTGTGTGTTCGCTCTCTCTGCTGTAGGTTAACTCATCACACAGACACGGGTGATGAAGAGGCAACTGAGTGGAAAGAGAGGCTAGGGCACTGCAACCTTCCCAAAACGTTTCCCTAACATTCCTTTCCCCAATCATCCAAATAATGAGAGGGAAAGCCATAGATACACAAAAAGTGTTTGTATTTGTATTTATTAACTTCTCTGGGATAGGTGGCAGTATTTTCACGTCCGGATGAAAAGCGTGTCCAAAGTAAACTGCCTGCTACCCAGGCCCAGAAGCTAAGATATGCATATTATTAGTAGATTTGGATAGAAAACACTCTGAAGTTTCTAAAACTGTTTGAATCATGTCTGTGAGTATAACAGAACTTATTTGGCAGGCAAAACCCCGGGGACAAACCATTCATCATTTTTTTTTTGAGGTCACTTTCTTTTCAATGGGTTTTCATTGGGAATCCAGATCTCTAAGGGACCATTTTGAAGTTCCTATCGCTTCCACTGGATGCCAACAGTCTAGAAATTGGTTGAGGTTTTTCGTTTGAGAAATGAAGAAGCAGCACTGTTCAGAATGATGCTCGAGGGAAGTGTACTCTTTGTTAGAGGCGCGTGACCTGAAAGCTAGCTACACTTTGTTTTCCTCCAGTATTGAACACAGATCATCCCGTCCGGTATTGAACATTATTAGTAGATTTTTTTTTATTTTTTTATTTATTTTTTTCTTGCTAAACAGTCTTAAATTTTATTGATTATTTACGTTAAAAAAATACCTAAAGTTGTATTACAAAAGTAGTTTGAAATGTTTGGACAAAGCTTACAGGTAACTTATGAGATATTTTGTAGTCACGTTGCGCAAGTTGGAACCGGTGTTTTTCTGGATCAAACGCGCCAAATAAATGGACATTTTGGATATATATCGATGGAATTAATCGAAGAAAAGGACCATTTGTGATGTTTATGGGACATATTGGAGTGCCAACAGAAGAAGCTCGTCAAAGGTAAGGCATGATTTATATTTTTATTTCTGCGTTTTGTGTCACCCCTGGAGGGATGAAATAGGATTGTCTGTGTTTGTTTACTGGGGTGCTGTCCTCAGATAATTGCATCGTTTGCTTTCGCCGTAAAGCATTTTTGAAATCTGAAATGTTGGCTGGATTCACAACAAGTGTAGCTTTAATTTGGTGTATTGCATGTGTGATTCCATGAAAGTTAAATTTTTATAGTAATTTATTTGAATTTGGCCCTATGCATTTTCACTGGATGTTGGCAGCAGCTACTCTTCCTTGGGTCCAGCAAAATTAAGGCAGTTTATACAATTTTAAAAACATTACAATACATTCACAACACACTGTGTACCCTCAAGCCCCTACTCCACCTCTACCACATATCTACAGTACTAAATCAATGTGTGGGTATAGTGTGTATGTTATCGTGTGTGTGTGTGTGCATGTTATCGTGTGTGCATGTTATCGTGTGTGTGCGTGTGCGCGTGTGTGTGCGCGTGCGTGTGCCAATGTTTGTGTCTCTTCAGTCCCAGCCGTTCCATTAGGTGTTTTTTAAATCAAAATTTACTGCCTGCATCAGTTACTTCATGTGGAATAGAGTTCCATGTAGTCATGGCACAGGCACGCACGAACGCACACACACACACAGGCACCCAGGCACACACACAGGCACGCACACACACACACACAGGCACGCACACACACACACACACACACAAGCACACACACACAGGCACACACACACAGGCACACACACACACAGGCACGCACACACACACACAGGCACGCACACACACACAGGCACGCACACACACACAGGCACGCACACACACACAGGCACGCACACACACACAGGCACGCACACACACACACAGGCACGCACACAGGCACACAGGCACGCACACACACACAGGCACACAGGCACGCACACACAGGCACGCACACACAGGCACGCACACACACACAGGCACGCACACACACACACACACACACGCACACACACACACAGGCACGCACACACGCACACACACAGACACAGGCAAGCACACACACACACACAGGCAAGCACACACACACAGGCAAGCACGCAAGCACACACAGGCAAGCACACACACACAGGCAAGCACACACACACAGGCAAGCACACACACACAGGCAAGCACACACACACAGGCAAGCACACACACACAGGCAAGCACACACAGGCACGCACACACAGGCACGCACACACAGGCACGCACACACAGGCACGCACAAACACACGCACACACAGGCACACACACACAGGCACGCACACACAGGCACGCACACACAGGCACGCACACACAGGCACGCACACACAGGCACGCACACACAGGCACGCACACACAGGCACGCACACACAGGCACGCACACAGGCAAGCACACACACAGGCAAGCACACACACAGGCAAGCACACACACAGGCAAGCACACACACAGGCAAGCACATAATTGGCGAAAGGAAGGTTGCAGTGCCCTAGCCTCTCTTTCACTCAGCGTCGCCTCTTCATCACCCGTGTCTGTATGATGAGTTAACCTACAGCAGAGAGAGCGAACACACACTGCAAGGCTCATGCCGACACACACTTCCCGAAATTCCTTCCACCTTTTTGTGTGTGTGAGATGGAGGAGTGCGGAAAGACAACAGTGTCTGTTGTCTTTGGAGCTCTACCCACTGTACATGGCAAGACACAAACAGAGACTGATTATCTCCTAACTAATCATGTTCTGTTCCCCGTTACACACACACACGCCAGCACAGACACACCCTTTCAGGACCACTAGCTGCAGCATAGTCTCGATGAGTGAGATCTTCCACATTCTAAAAGACACTTTTACACACGGAGGGAACCTGGCCTGACACCGGTGTCTACTGCAGAAAACGTTTCATCACTGTCCAGCTAGTCTGGCTAATTGTTGTGTATGGTACGTTGCAATGTGAGATCGGATTTCCTTACTGTCAACAAACAATTATGAGACTTCTATTTTCATATTCCTCAATTTCCACTTTCACACACACCCTAAGAGAGCATTTAAAAGTAGCCATTAACTCACCTTGTCCTCACAAACAGACAAAGAACATAAATTTGCGTTAACACCCTGTACAGGTAACTTACAAAATAATTGAAACACTTGAGTAAATGAGGGATACAAAGTATATTGAAAGCAGGTGCTTCCACACTGGTGTGGTTCCTGAGTTCATTAAGCAGTGAACATCCCATGTTTAGGGTCAGGTATAAAAATGCCCATTTGCTCATAATTTTGGCTACCATGGCTAGAAGAAGAGATCAGGGACTTGAAAGAGGGGTCTTAAAGAAGCATAGAGGGTTTAGTGTGTGTGGCTCAGTCACCAGATCTCAACCCAATTGAACACTAATAGGAGATTCTGGAACAGCGTTTTCCACCACCATCAACAAAACAACAACTGGTGTGGCATCCCTCCAAGAGAGTTCCAGACACTTGAAGAATCTATGCCAAGGTGCATTGAAGCTGTTCTGGCTCGTGGTGGCCCAACGCCCTACTCAGACACTTAATGCTTGTGTTGCCTTTATTTTGGCAGTTACCTGTATCTGTGACTAGCCGTGACTGGTGTAGCTAGTTAGTGATGAATTGGTATCATTGTGTGGCAAGTGTCTGTCATTTAGATGAATGGTTTTCCATCTCTGTGGAACCATCCATCACCAGCCTCTCAGCCTGGCAGGACAGGTTAGGGGGACAGATAGGTGAGAGTGCTTGACAGGTCATGTGGATGGTTGACAGATGAGCAGTAAGCTGTCAAAGACTTAACTGCCACGTGTTAGCGTTCGCTAATTGACGACTAGGACCCTCAAGTAGTATCAATAGTAGTGGCTATTAGTGGCTAACAGGGCTTTATGAAAAACAAATAGACCAAGACCATCTACAAACAGTATACCATCAGATGATTTTCTATCTAGAGTTCTAAATAATTCTAGGCACAGTGAATTTTTCATGACAAAAACAGTTCTTACTTAAAGAAGTACTCCGATTAACGCATGCATAAATGCTTTCGGCATGTGCACATGTGTGTGTGTGTGTGTGTGTGTGTGTGTGTATTGGCTAAATAAAGCCCTGTTTGTTACCTTTGCAGATGTAAACTGAGGTGAGATTGGCCCAGGTTTATCAGTATGACTGATTTAAGGTTTCCATTAAATACAGAGACAACGTGACAGGCCACACACACACACACACACACACACACACACACACACACACACACACACACACACACACACACACACACACGGGGGAAAACTCCCATGGTATACAAAAATACCTTCATTAAAAAGACAAAAGACTGGTTAAAACAATTATCCCTCATTTAGGTCACTATCTGCTGTCATAATTCACTCCTCCACATACCCTCTCCCCATTGTACTCGCTCACTTGTTTTGTGAGAGATAATCACTAATCTAAAGTGAGATTAGGGCTGGGCGGTATACTGTATTTTACTATATACCGGTATTGATGCAGGGACCGGTTTGGGTTGTTTCTTTACCTTCTATAACAGTATTTGAATGTTTGGTTTGTTAAATGTGATACGCCGTGTGTAATGTCCATTTGTATAGATTACATTGCTACTTGAGTCATCTCTCTCCGCTTTCTCTCCGTGCCACTTTCCACACAGACCTAAAAATGCCCCGTTACTCAAGGAGCGCATTTGATGTTCCTCAACCACAAGACGCTTGCGTTCAGTCTACATGATCAATGCAGCACACGCAACAATGTTGATGACAACGATGCTGTTTTCACTTTGCTTCTTAATATAAATCCACAAGCATTCTATAATTACACTATTAGTTTGTGTTTCTTACATCAGCAAACAGCTAGTTTGTCTTTTCTTAGCAAGTTGCCCTAAATAATTTTATCAGCATGATTTAGTTTAGTTGCATGACACGTAGGGCTAATACTCTCAACCACTGCTACTCTAACTTCCACAATGCATACAAAGCCCTCCCCCACCTTTCCTTCAGCAAATCCGACCACAACGGCATCTTGCTCGTCCTGTACCAGTGAAGAGAACCATTCAACGCTGGTCTGACCAATCGGAAGCCATGCTCCAAGATTGTTTTGATCACGCGGACTGGAATATGTTCCGATCAGCCTCAGAGAACAACACTGGCCTGTACGCTGACTCAGAGAACAACACTGGCCTGTACGCTGACTCAGAGAACAACACTGGCCTGTACGCTGACTCAGAGAACAACACTGGCCTGTACGCTGACTCAGAGAACAACACTGGCCTGTACGCTGACTCAGAGAACAACACTGGCCTGTACGCTGACTCAGAGAACAACACTGGCCTGTACGCTGACTCAGAGAACAACACTGGCCTGTACGCTGACTCAGAGAACAACACTGGCCTGTACGCTGACTCAGAGAACAACACTGACCTGTACGCTGACTCAGAGAACAACATTGACCTATACGCTGACTCAGAGAACAACATTGACCTATACGCTGACTCAGAGAACAACATTGACCTATACACTGACTCAGAGAACAACATTGACCTATACACTGACTCAGAGAACAACATTGACCTATACACTGACTCAGAGAACAACATTGACCTATACACTGACTCAGAGAACAACATTGACCTATACACTGACTCAGTGAGTGTGTTTATAAAGAAGTGCATTGGAGATGTTGTACCCACTGTGACTATTAAAACCTACCCCAACCAGAAACCGTGGACGGATGGCGGCATTCGCGTAAAACTGAAAGCGTGATCCACCGCATTTACCACAGGGTTTAATTCTCGGGCCGACTCTTTTCTCTGTATATATCAACAATGTCGCTCTTTCTGCGGGTGATTCCCTGATCCACCTCTACACAGACGACACCATTCTGTATACATTCTGACTTAGAATATGTGGACAACTACAAATACCTAGGTGTCTGGCTAGACTAAACTCTCCTTCCAGACTCAAATTAAGCATCTCCAATCCAAAATTAAATCTAGAATCGGCTTCCTATTTCGCAACAAAGCCTCCTTCACTCACGCCACCAAACATACCCTTGTAAAACTGCCTATCCTACCGATCCTCGACTTCAGCTATGTCATTTACAAAATAGCCTCCAACACTCTACTCAGCAAACTGGATGCAGTATATCACAGTGTCCTCCGTTTTGTCACCAAAGCCCAATATACCACCCACCACTGCAACCTGTATGCTCTCGTCGGCTGGACCTCGCTACATATTCGTCGCCAGACCCACTGGCTCCAGGTCATCTATAAGTCTTTGCTAGGTAAAGCTCCGCCTTATCTCAGCTCACTGGTCACGATAACAACACCCACCCACAGCACGCGCTCCAGAAGGTCTCTCTCACTGGTCATCCCCAAAGCCAACACCCCCTTTGGCTGCCTTTCCTTCCAGTTCTCTGCTGCCAATGACTAGAACGAATTGCAAAAATCACTGAAGCTGGAGACTTATATCTCCCTCACTAACTTTAAACATTAGCTTTCTGAGCAGCTAACCGATCGCTGCAGCTGTACACAGCCCATCTGTAAATAGCCCATCCAATCTACCTACCTCATCCCCATATTGTTTTTATTTACTTTTTTGCTCTTTTGCACAACAGTATTTATACTTGCACATCATCATCTGCACATCTATCACTCCAAGGTTAATTTGCTAAATTGTAATTACTTTGCTACTATGGCCTATTTATTGCCTTACCTCACGCCAATTGCTCACACTGTAAATAGACTTTCTATTGTGTTATTGACTGTACGTTTGTTTATTCCATGTGTAATTCTGTGTTGTTGTTTGTGTCGCACTGCTTTGCTTTATCTTGGCCAGGTCTTAGTCGTAAATGAGAACTTGTTCTTAACTGGCCTACCTGGTTAAATACAGTGGGGGGGGGAAAAAATATAATAATTTACCATGGAAAGAGGTCTAGAGATATGGCTGAATATAAACAGTGTAGTTATTCCCTCCGCAAGGCAATCAAACAAGCGAAATGCAGGTACAGGGACAAGGTGGAGTCACAATTCAACGGCTCAGACACAAGACGTATGTGGCAGGGTCTACAGGACATCACAGACTTCAAAAACAAAAACGTCACGGAAACCGACGTCACGCTTCCAAACAAACTAAAAACCTTCTTTGCCCGCTTTGAGGATAATACAGTGGCACTGTCGCAGGTCGCTAACAAAGACTGAGCCCCCCCCCCCTCTCCTTCTCAGTGGCTGACGTGAGTAAAACATTTAAACTTGTTAACCCTCGCAAGGCTGCTGGCCCAGACGGCATCACTAGACACGTCCTCAGAGCATGTGCAGACCAGCTGGCTGGTGTGTTTACAGACATATTTAATCGCTCCCTATCCCCGTCTGTTGTCCCCACATGCTTCAAGATGGCTACCATTGTTCTTGTACCCAAGAAAGCAAATATAACTGAACTAAATGACTACTGCCCCGTAGCACTCACTTCTGTCATCATGAAGTGCTTTGAGAGACCCTCAACACTAGGGCCCCACAAGGGTGTGTGCTCAGCCCTCTCCTGTACTCCCTGTTCACCCACGACTGGGTGGCCATGCACGCCTCCAACTCAATCATCAAGTTTGCAGACGACACAACAGTGGTGGGCTTAATCACCAACTACGACGAGACAGCCTACAGGGAGGAGGTGAGGGCTCTCGGAGTGTGGTGTCAGGAAAACAACCTCTCACTCAACGTCAACAAAACAAAGGAGATGATCGTGGACTTCAGGAAACAGCAAAGGGAGCACCCCCCTATCGACGTCAAAGGGACAGCAGTGGAAAGTTAAGTTCCTGGGCGTACACAAACTGAAATGGTTCACCCACACAGACAGTGTGAGGAAGAAGGCGCAACAGCGCTTCTTCAACTGAAGACATTTGGTCTGTCACGCAAAACCCTGACAAACTTTTACAGATGCACAATGGAGAGCATCCTGTCGGGCTGTATCACAGCCTGGTACGGCAACTGCACCACCCTCAACCGCAAGGCTCTCCAGAGGGTGGTGCGTTCTGCACAACACATCAGCAGGGGCAAACTACCTGCCCTCCATGACACCTACAGCACCCGACATCACAGGAACACCAAATAGATCATCAAGGACAACAACCACCTCAGAAACTGCCTGTTCACACCGCTATCATCCAGAAGGCGAGGTCAGTACAGGTGCATCAAAGCTGGGATCGAGAGATTGAAAAACTGCTTCTATCTCAAGGCCATCAGACTGCTAAACAGCAATCACTAACTCAGAGAGGCTGCTGCCAACACTGAGACCCAATCACTGGACACTTTAATAAATGGATCAGTAGTCACTTTAAATAATGGCATTTTAATAATGTTTACATATCTTACATTACTCATATCACATGTATATACTGTATTTTATACCATCTACTGCACCTTGCCTATGCCGTTCGGCCATCGCTCATCCATATACTTATATGTACATATTCTCATTCACCCCTTTAGATTTGTGTGTATTAGGTCGTTGTTTGGGAATTGTTAGATTACTTGTTAGCTATTACTGCACTGTTGGAACTAGAAGCACAAGCATTTCGCTACACCCACAATAACATCTGCTAACCATGTGTATGTGACCAGTAACATCTGCTAACCATGTGTATGTGACCAGTAACATCTGCTAACCATGTGTATGTGACCAATAAAATGTGATTTGATTTACTTTGACTCAAGTATGACAATTGGGTACTTTTTCCACCACTGCAAATGAGTGCAGGAAATGCAGAAATGATAAAAGTGTTGAAATTATTTTAGGTTGAAGTTGAATTGAACAGTATAAAACAATCAGAAAGGAGAAAGACCCCTTGAAATAATTTAGAATGTATGTGTTGCCACCCTAGGATCACGCACTACTCATAAAGCACCCTAGGATCACTCACTACTCATAAAGCACCCTAGGATCACTCACTACTCATAAAGCACCCTAGGATCACTCACTACTCATAAAGAAAATGTACTACTTTTATTATTCAAAAACTAAAAAAACAGTCAAATACAGTCATACCGCCCGTTTTTTTTTTTTAAATACCATGATATAACATTTTGGCCATATTGCCCAGCCCTAAGTGAGATCACAACACATTACAGTGAATGAAGTTAGTAATGCAGCAATCCCTGAATGCCCCAATCTCACACACACACCACACAAAAACTTTTTTAACTAAGGAAGATGATACAAGAATTACAACAATTACAAGAATTGCTGCTATTCCAGTTTCAACTGTTCTGCCTGCGGTTATGGAACCGCCACCTGTCCCAGACCTGCTGTTTTCAACTCTTAATGATCGGCTATGAAAAGCCAACTGAAAATTATTCATGATTATTATTTGACCATGCTTGTCACTTATGAACATTTTGAACATCTTGGCATAGTTCTGTTATAATCTCCAACCGGCACAGCCAGAAGAGGACTGGCCACCCCTCATAGCCTGGTTCCTCTCTAGGTTTCTTCCTAGGTTTTGGCCTTTCTAGGGAGTTTTTCCTAGCCACCGTGCTTCCTCACCTGCATTGCTTGCTGTTTGGGGTTTTAGGCTGGGTTTCTGTACAGCACTTCGAGATATTAGCTGATGTACGAAGGGCTATATAAAATAAACTTGATTGATTGATTGAACACTGGTATTACCATTTACTATTTTACATTTGTATTGCAGTTGAATTCATAGACTTACATTTAAGCTGTACAGTAATAGGGCTCAACCAGCTCATGGGCTAAGTATCAAGACAGCCGCAGCCAACACTCGGAAGGAAAACTCAAAACAAACAAAATTACACAAACAACCCATTACACCTCTTCAGTAAAGGAAGCCTTAGTGTGTATTGTACAAAGTGCTCTACACATCTACTAAATGAGCTTCTGTCACCATGTGTGTGTATGTGGATGAATGAGTCTGTACTGATGATAGACAAGAAGGGCCCTATCAAGGAGGAGACTCATTTGCTTCATACTGCATGCCATGCACAGCCTGACCACTAGAAATAGATTTTGGTCATTTGAAAAAGGTCCTGAGAACGTCAATGAACGCCTTCCTCTGCGCTTAAAAAATATATATATTGCCCAAGCCTTCCCCAAACCATAGCCCTCACGTTAACTATTCAGATTTAAAATGCCTGAACTGTTGACCTTGAGTGGTTTCTGTTTTAACCCTGTAACAACTCAGAATTTATTTAAAGGTTAAATAAAATTAAATTCTCCCTCCCTGCTGCCATCTATCTGTCACAGGAGGAACTAAGGTCTTACACTCAGTCCTGTAATGTACACCGTAGTAATAGGCCTTTCTCTATAGGCAAGTCTAGTACCTGAGTCAGACACACTGTCTGTCAATCATTCAATAAAAATCACTCTCATAGCAATTTACTAAAAGTAATTTCCTAACTTGGCACCTCCTAATTACCAGAAAAAAAATGTAAAAATGTAAAGTAAAAGTCAAGACAATGTTTCCAGGTTTAAAAATAAAATATAAAAGTTGTGCAGATGCTGTATAAATCTGTCGCATAAAGTAGTACAACAAAAACACATCTCCCGTCATTTCAAATCACTGAGCACGGAAAGGGACAGACTTGCTTATCTTGGCACGGAGCAGTCTATTCTTAATTTAAAGTTATCTTTCACCTTAGTGAAGCCAGCCCAGTCCACCAAGAACTAACCTTTCAAAACATGCCTATAGGTGTCTCTGCCTTCCTGACTGCTCAGGGGCCGAGCTAGACTGACTGACCACAGTGAGTAGACCACCAGGGCAAACCAGGCCAGTCTGTCTTGTTCATGTAAGGAATAGGAGCCATGGCCAGAGTAAAATATATCTGTCTTTTCTTCTGCCTCGCTCTCCATCTGGCATAAGCAAAGAAATCTCGATATAATCTAATTATTTAGACACGGAATAGGGCAGTTTCACACTCTCACACACACACACACACACACACAGAGGGAGAGAGAGAGAGAGAGAGCTGAGCATGCCACCGGAGGAGATGATTGGAGGATGGTAATGTAAACACCAATCAGAGCGCGGGTAAACCTAGCCAATGGGGTGTTAAGGGGAACACACAACACAAAGCCTTTTGCTCTCATCTCGCATAAAGCAGCTCGTATAATCACACTATGCCCAGGGCATGTTATCTTCAGCCTAGATGATCTGAGGTAGTGGGGGGGCTGTAGTGATACTATAAGATTTAACTGTACCACTGTATGATTAAATAATATACTTAGAGAAATAGGGAAATGTGTAAGTGGATTAAAGAACTGTTTCCCTGTGGTTAAACAACGAGGTTGTTTGGCTCTTAAACCCTACTGTCTCCTCCAGGTCTACTCCCTAGGGTACATTTTAGGATGCCCTCAAGAACAAAACAAAGGCAAATAGGCAATGACTACCCAAATCACAGGTAATAGCCAGGGCAAATCCCCTCCTCTCCACACCGGGAATCCCAAAGCAATGGATTCAGTATAATGTACACACAGACTCACACACACACACAATACAACACAGTACTATTAAATCAAATACTTTTACCAACACAGACGTCACATTACACAAGATGACTACTCACTAGTCATGTGAAATATGTTGTGAATGTATTGTAATGTTTTAAATGTATGTAATGTAAATGTAAACTGCCTTCATTTTGCTGGACCCCAGGAAGATTGCTAATGGGGATCCATAAGAAATACAACTACAAAGACAAACAAAACCAACAACAATCAAGGCTTTTTAAAATCCCTGCCAGATTTGAGGAAAACAGGCGCGGTAAACCCATCCTTCAGTAAACCACTGGCGTGGGAGCTACTGTACAGCCAAGCCGGATGTGGGAAGAAGGGGAAAGAACAAGCTACTGTACAGTCAAGCCGGATGTGGGAAGAAGGGGAAAGAACAAGCTACTGTACAGTCAAGCCGGATGTGGGAAGAAGGGGAAAGAACAAGCTACTGTACAGTCAAGCCGGATGTGGGAAGAAGGGGAAAGAACAAGCTACTGTACAGTCAAGCCGGATGTGGGAAGAAGGGGAAAGAACAAGCTACTGTACAGTCAAGCCGGATGTGGGAAGAAGGGGAAAGAACAAGCTACTGTACAGTCAAGCCGGATGTGGGAAGAAGGGGAAAGAACAAGCTACTGTACAGCCAAGCCGGATGTGGGAAGAAGGGGAAAGAACAAGCTACTGTACAGTCAAGCCGGATGTGGGAAGAAGGGGAAAGAACAAGGGATAAAGGAAGAGAGAAGAGTAGAAGGATGCGGATAAAAGAGGATGTTTTAAGCACTTTATTTTCTGTAGTATGAGCTGCTGCTTATCTTAGCTGACTGAATGTGAGGCTGGCCCGAGACAGACACACCACATACTGTACCCTCACTGGAGCGGAAACCCATCACACACTGACACTCGCCCCCCCCTCCCTCTCTCGCCACCCCCTCCGTGTCCCTCCCTCTCTCGCCACCCCTCCTCAGTCAGTGTTAATAATTCAGCTCCATACTACCGTCACTCTGCCCTGACAGCTGCATGTGAATGGCTGTTTTAGACAGACACCTTTGGGATTTGTTCCCTCTCTGTACCTGACAGAGCGCCTCAGTGAGAGAGAACAATGAAACGGTGTTCAGACTGATGTTTTAACCATTCATATCAACACCCTATCCACACCTGCATTCATACAGCATCATGCATATTTCAAAAGGGACGTTTCCAAAGTATTAATCTCCTAAGCCGGTATTTAAGATTGATATAACATTTATTGTCATTTTATTACCATCATTGTAGCCCCTGTAGTCACACTGGTCATGCATATTTCAAAAGGGAAGTTTCCAACTAAAATATTTTAAATACAGATGACAGAAGTTTAGCGTAATAGTGACAGTAATAAACTATGTAATTTTAAGACTGGACACAGAGCAAAGCCCTGTTATGGTAGATAGGGATAAGTATCTTAATGAATACCCTTATGTTTGCTGCGTTTGTTTAGTGATTGTCTTTTGATGTTGCAGCTGGCTGGGTCCCTAGCCCTCCAGTGTCCGTCCACAATGACCTAACTACTCCCTCCTAGCAGTACTGTTCTTAAGGACTCTCTGAGGAAACAAGCACCCACTCAGAAAAACTCACAGGAAAACACAGAGCGTACAAAAATACAGAGATTTAATAGACTGACTCACACAGGGCTAACTATTCCGGGTTTCCCTGGAAATAAAAATATACAATGCTCTGACACAGAGAGAGGAAGGGGAGGTAGAGAGATGAGTAGCTCCTGTGAATGATCTTTTCCTCTCTGGTGAGACTGGAAACGTCACTATGGTTTACTGCTAGTAATCCAGAGGGCTCGTCTATTAGCCAGCCAGCGACTCAGGAGTCTGGGATGGCATAGGCTCACTAGTGAAGAAACAAATAAATACAGAAACTACTCTGTATGTATGTGTCCATGTTGGGTCCAGGAAGGATCGTCCACATAGGTGGTTTAGAGCAAAGTCATGGTCTCTCTCTCAAACATGCACCACACACACCACAGGCACAGTGTACACACACACTTCACTCCATTTCCCACACATCCATGAACCCAGAATGCGGTTCTTTGTGTTGTTCAGATCCCAGAGTCTGCCGGGGCAGTACAGGAGGTGTAGGCGTTACACAGGGTTCTCCTGAGATCCACTGGAGTAGATCTCCAACAAAAGGGACATTGTGCCACACGCACAGACAAACACACACAAGAACCACTACATCCTGCCTCATCAACCCCAATATCCTCTCCAGATTTACAGCCACGATTACCATGTTTCAGCTTGGGTTTCTAATTTAACGATATTATGACCCACGTAGCAGTCAAAACAAATGGAAAAATTAAAAGTATTAAAAAAAACATTCACAGAGGGAATTCAAACTCATTACGCCTAAGGTCAAGTCTATTTTTCCTATGCTCGAATAAACGTGAGGAAAATTTTAGCACTAGACTGGAGCACATACCCCGAGCTAGCCTGGATGTAGAACGATCACGTCCATGGTGTGAATAAAGTTTAATGTAAAGCATTGTGGAAGTAGATGTCCTACCTTGACGTGGCTCTGGGCTCCCAGGTTGTAGATTTCTGTAGGTTTGACCTGGTTGATGATCTTCACCAGGCAAGTGCTGTCTGTCAGGTCCCCATAATGTAGCTTCATGTCTGAGAAACACACACACACACTCTTACTAAGGGCAATAATAACTATACACCTCACCCAGGTACTATAAAGAGCTCACCAACACCACAGGAAAAGTTGTATCCATTCATTGTGTTCTGACAGGTGCCCTCACCCTGACATAAGACAATGACAGCTTATAACAACTATTAGAGATCATTAGTGATCAAAAGCAAAACCTGGAAAGAACTGACCCACACCTGTTGAAAAGCTTGACATCACTACCTGAAACAAACATACAGTTTGAGTAGATGATACTACGTTAACGGGAAGATAATTTGGGTGGATGGGGCTTTCTGTTTCGGTAAAGTTGAGCGAATCTTGTCAGTTGACTGGATTCAAGCACTGGATTCAGTGAATCACTTCTCAATAGAGTTTTTCCTCATCTGAGCAAAGATGATCTGATTCACATAATAGATACTGTTTATAATGATAATACACAGTAAGGAGATTGGAGTTTGAGTTCATAGGTCAAATCAATGAGGGAAAAAAAGAAAGAAAAAAAGAGCACAGTCATGACAGAGAGTGTGATTTGAAAAGTCAAATTGAATTGTTTGCCAACTTTGTTACAGTGCCTGAAGATAAAATGGCTAATAGTGACATCATCAATGGCTGTCAGGTCTCACCAATCACATCCCTCTGTCCGAGTGTTCTGAGAATTTTAAATCTGAAAGCTTGTAAGAGAGATCTCAGAGAGTAAACACCCCTTAACCTTAAGGCATACATACACGACTGGTGCTATAGAGCAAAATTCAATGCCTGGTTTTTGATGTTAAGGTGACTATTATCCCAAACACAGAGATGGCATTTTTCACCATTAAATTTAATTTACTATTAGTTTTTTTTCCAGTATTACAGTGAATGAGACAGCATCAACACCAAAAAGACCAACTAAAGAGATGGGTATAATCAGAGTAGCAATAGTGGCGGCTACTGTTCAGAAGACACTCATTTTCCCATTTCAGATAATCAACCTGATGTTTGATTAATTGTAAAATTACACTTACGGCCACCTGTAGTTCCATCCTCTGGTGATAATAATGATAACGAGTTAGATGTAGATAAGTTAGAGGAACTCAACAAACTTCCAGTAATGCTGTTATCATTCTATCACTGCACATCTACGTAGCAAAAATAAAAACTGGGCATTTTAGTACAACTTTTTTAGTATGGTTCATATTTTGCTAGTTGGCTAGGCTTACCCCAACTTAATTGTGAAGTTAACAATACCTTATACTACTAAATCATTTTTATAAGAACAGTACTGTATATGTAGAGTATATAAAGAGAGTAACTGTAACTAACTAAAGAAGAGTTGAAGGTCAGTACTTACTTCCCTCCGTGTGTGTCTGGGGGTTCTGGTACAGGTGCTCAATACGACCAGTGTTGAAAGAGCTGGATCTACGCAGGATACCATGAACCTGCAGGGGGGAATACACACTACACAGTCAACACACACAGTTTTACACAGACATAAAACACAGTGTGTGTGTGCTCTAGGCAGCGGTTGGAACAGGTTTAGGGACACATTTTATTGTGTCCCTAAACAGAAATGAACAGAAATGGAATGAAAGTGATCCATGCTGTTCTAGAACAGAACCATTATTTTAAAAGCATGTGAACCGGTTAATAATAATAATGTTATTTTACGTTCCAGGCATTTTTTTCTATACCCACAACAAATGCAACAAAGCGCCTATGCAAAGCCCTCACTCGGTCATTGACAAAATGATTCATAATCTTTGCGTGCGTGTGTTTAGGCTACCTGCCCCTCCCCCCTCTGAACCACAGGCTACTGTACTGACGTTACCATAGGCTACTGTACTGACGTTACCATAGGCTACTGTACGGACGTTACCATAGGCTACTGTACGGACGTTACCATAGGCTACTGTACGGACGTTACCATAGGCTACTGTACTGACGTTACCATAGGCTACTGTACTGACGTTACAAGCTTGATTCATAAGATAGGGAGAGATTTTTTATTAGTTATTAGCTAGAGAAGAAGGGATTCACTTTTTCAATGCTAGTTAATAAGGATACCATAGGCCTAGTTATCACGTTTCATGTTGGATTGATTTACTGCAAAAAAGTTAAGTGTTTTTTATTCTAGTGCCGCTTTGCACACACAAGCTTGTCAGCTATCTAGCTCAAAGGACATTCAAAGTTCCTCCATAGAAGCCGCTCCTCCTAGGTATAATTCTGTGGAACTAATTTGTATAATGCATGTCATAACAAGATACCCAGCGTTTCAAGCCTCCTCCTCAACCCTCTCTAGCTCTCTCTCCACCTGCACATTTTCAGTCGTATCTTGCGTCATGGGCTACACTTGTCTGTCCATCACGCATGTAAACAACGAGCTTGTCTGCTCTATCTGCACTGATTGGTGAAGTCATTTAATGAGCTAAATGTAAAACACTTGATTTCACAGGTTAAAAAGCAACAGAAAGGAACAAAATAAACCGGCACTTGTTTAGGGGTTTAAAATGTATTTTGCTGGTCGGAAAAGTGGAACAAAAAAAAAGAAAATAGTAGTTCTGTTCAGAACGAAACGATTGGAAAATAATTTGGGTTCCAACCCCTGACTCTAGGAGATATATTGGATCCATTACAATCTCCAAACATTCTCCTTCCCCATCTCCCAATCTACATGTGAGGGAGTAGGGAGGTGGTTTTGGTGGAGTTCTGGGGATGCATAGGAAGCTCTGTTGTGAAGAGATAGCTGGGGAACTGGGGAGCACATTACTAAGAGGACATTGTGCCCTGACCACACTTCCTTTATTCACTCTCCACTTCCTGCCTGCCTGCCTGCGTCTCTCTATCATCCCCCCTCGCAACGAGTCCCCAGTCTGGAGCCTGGAGCAGAGCCACTTCCTGTGGTGCCTGAAGACACTTCCTGTCCACTGTGGGCTGGTTCCACAAGAGGACATCGTGCCCGGACCTCACTTCCTTTATTCACTCTCCACTTCCTGCCTGCGCCTCGATCATCCCCCCTGATTGTGAAGATATCTGCTATTTGGAAGAAGGCTTTACGTACAATGATGGTGATATGTGGTTGTTTTACCTACCTTTGTTAAATATACCAATTGTATTTCACTCTGGATAATAGCATCTGCTAAATAAAATATGTAAAGGTTGGGGGCGGGGGATACTGCTAACCATCCAGGGGAAATTAAATCATTCAGCTACTGTAGAGAAAACAGATCCAGAGCTATCACGGAGAGTGTGGGTATGTTTGTGTCTGATGTAAATTAGTTTTAAGAAGTCACATAACAAGAGTTTTAGCTACTTACTCCTATTCAGTCAGCAGCCCCATGTAAAACTGTGTAACCAACAGGCCATGTTGACTTTGATGGAGCTGTGCTCCTGAGAACAGTGCATAACAGCAGCAGGTGAAAGTGATGAATGACCTCGCTCGTGGCCATATAATAACAGCCATTTCCTGGTTAATGGTCTGACCCCGAGGTTAAAGGTCAGAGGTTAACAGAGCCAGTGTCACACAGAGGTTACAAAGGTTACAGGCAGGTCCAAAATGATTGGCACCCTCGATAAAGATGAGCAAAAAAGACTGTATAAAATAAATCATACAAATACTGAGCTATATTGTCTGCTCCAAAAAATTGCTCAGAGAAAGAAATGTTGTTTAACAAGTTAATAAAACAAAATCGAATAAAAATAGGTGTCCCAATTACCGGCACCTCCGTTTTCAATAGTCCGGCACCCTCCTTAGTGAAGATAACGGCACTGAGCCTTTTACTCAAATGCTATATGAGATTGGAGAGAATAGTGCTTCATTTCAATTAACACGTGTGCCTTGTTAAAAGTTCAAACTAACTTGCCTAGTTAAATAAAGGTTCAATTAAAAAATATATATCTGATGTGACTGAGGTGTGAGTCTGCCTGTTAGTCTTCTCTCGGCAGCTCTGTTTGGAATTCGGATAGAGCTTATCTAGGGAATGTGTGCGTGTGTATAGCAGTGTGGATGTCTGGAGCACAGAAGAGAGGCAGGGTGTGTATCCCAGTGTGGGAGCCTCTCCCTGGGAGTCTCTCTCACCTCATAGCCCTTCTCCAGCAGGAACTCAGCCAGGTAGGAGCCATCCTGAAACACAGACAAAACACACAGGTCTGTTAGAGAGCAACACATGCATGACTGTGTGTGTTAGAGTGTGTTTTCACCTATTCAATAAGGTCTTGTACCCATGTAACCTAACTTCTCTTCTCCCCCTCAGACTGTACATTCTGGAACATTCCAAGCCAGTCGTGGCATTCCCTCTCCCTAACCTTCATCACAGTCTCCTCCACCTACCCACACACAACCCCACCCCCATTCCCCTCCACCCCAACACTTCCTCTCCGGGTCTGGGGGTGATTTGGCCACAGACCTCTGGCCATCCAGACCAGAGGGGAACATGTGAGGAAGAAAGTTGAAAGAGAAGTAGATTTCCGTCTACCAATCAAGGCCAAGCAATGTTGGAGTAACCTGGTCCCAGATCAGTTTGTGCTGTCTTTCCAACTCCTAATGACAACAACCATCATGAGGTCCCGGCCTGGGTTCCAAGGCCGTTTTATTCATTCTATTTCTATGGTCCACCACTCATGTCAGAGGGATGTGTAGCTCATTGTCTATCATGGTTAGGTTAGTGCAGCTAAGCACTGCCAGAAGAGATCAGTATGAAACCTCACTTATTATGGGCCGTCTACCAGAGTTCAGAATAGACCAGTATCATAGGATGGAGTTCAGTGTAGTTCAGGTGGATTCAGTGGTCACCACAGTATGAGGGATCAGCTCTATTAGGCCCCTGCTTTGGCAAAGTGGGTTCACTGTGCTTCACTGTGGTTCAGGTGGGTTCACTGTGGTTCAGGTGGGTTCACTGTGGTTCAGGTGGGTTCACTGTGGTTCAGGTGGGTTCACTGTGGTACACTGTGGTTCACTGTGGTTCAGGTGGGTTCATTGCATACCACAGCTGGCTTGCTTCTGAAGCTAAGCAGGGTTGGTCCTGGTCAGTCCCTGGATGGGAGACCAGATGCTGCTGGAAGTGGTGTTGGAGTGCCAGTAGGAGGCACTCTTTCCTCTGGTCTAAAAAATATCCCAATGCCCCAGAGCAGTGATTGGGGACACTGCCCTGTGTAGGGTGCCGTCTTTCGGATGGGACGTTAAGCGGGTGTCCTGACTCTCTGAGGTCATTAAAGATCCCATGGCACTTATCGTAAGAGTAGGGGTGTTAACCCCGGTGTCCTGGCTAAATTCCCAATCTGGCCCTCAAACCATCATGGCCACCTAATAATCCCCAGTTTACAATTGGCTCATTCATCCCCCTCCTCTCCCCTGTAACTATTCCCCAGGTCGTTGCTGCAAATGAGAACGTGTTCTCAGTCAACTTACCTGGTAAAATAACGGTAAAATAAAAATAAAAAATAAATAAAATTGTGGTTCCCTGTGGTTCAGGTGGGTTCCCTGTGGTTCAGGTGGGTTCCCTGTGGTTCAGGAGGGGGCTCTGGCTCTTTGGTTCTGAGTCTAGCTCTATGGAGGGTGGCACTGAAGTCTGACTGAGCACAGCCTGACTTGGTAGTTGGTACCCAGAGATAGGTTGGCACTGCCAGCCTGGCACCACACCATGTAGCCTCTCCCTCCCCAGGTGCATCCCAAATGGCACCCTATGCGTTCCAGGGTCCTGGTCAAAAGTAGTCCACTATATAGGGAATAGGGTGCCATTTGGGATGCACAGCCTAACTCCATAACGCTCTGTCCCCAGGTCCTGTCATGTTTTCCTGACCCTGTGCCATTCAATGCTCTGTCCCCCGGGTCCTGTCATGTTTTCCTGACCCTGTGCCATTCAATGCTCTGTCCCCCGGGTCCTGTCATGTTTTCCTGACCCTGTGCCATTCAATGCTCTGTCCCCCGGGTCCTGTCATGTTTTCCTGACCCTGTGCCATTCAATGCTCTGTCCCCCGGGTCCTGTCATGTTTTCCTGACCCTGTGCCATTCAATGCACTGCCCCCCGGGTCCTGTCATGTTTTCCTGACCCTGTGCCATTCAATGCTCTGTCCCCCGGGTCCTGTCATGTTTTCCTGACCCTGTGCCATTCAATGCTCTGTCCCCCGGGTCCTGTCATGTTTTCCTGACCCTGTGCCATTCAATGCTCTGTCCCCTGGGTCCTGTCATGTTTTCCTGACCCTGTGCCATTCAATGCTCTGCCCTTGGGTCCTGTCATGTTTTCCTGACCCTGTGCCATTCAATGCTCTGTCCCCGGGTCCTGTCATGTTTTCCTGACCCTGTGCCATTCAATGCTCTGTCCCCCGGGTCCTGTCATGTTTTCCTGACCCTGTGCCATTCAATGCTCTGTCCCCCGGGTCCTGTCATGTTTTCCTGACCCTGTGCCATTCAATGCTCTGTCCCCGGGTCCTGTCATGTTTTCCTGACCCTGTGCCATTCAATGCTCTGTCCCCGGGTCCTGTCATGTTTTCCTGACCCTGTGCCTTTCAATGCTCTGTCCCCCGGGTCCTGTCATGTTATCCTGACCCTGTGCCATTCAATGCTCTGTCCCCCGGGTCCTGTCATGTTTTCCTGACCCTGTGCCATTCAATGCTCTGTCCCCCGGGTCCTGTCATGTTTTCCTGACCCTGTGCCATTCAATGCTCTGTCCCCGGGTCCTGTCATGTTTTCCTGACCCTGTGCCATTCAATGCTCTGTCCCCGGGTCCTGTCATGTTTTCCTGACCCTGTGCCATTCAATGCTCTGTCCCCCGGGTCCTGTCATGTTTTCCTGACCCTGTGCCATTCAATGCTCTGTCCCCCGGGTCCTGTCATGTTTTCCTGACCCTGTGCCATTCAATGCTCTGTCCCCGGGTCCTGTCATGTTTTCCTGACCCTGTGCCATTCAATGCGCTGTCCCCCGGGTCCTGTCATGTTTTCCTGACCCTGTGCCATTCAATGCGCTGTCCCCCGGGTCCTGTCATGTTTTCCTGACCCTGTGCCAGTGTCAAACATCAACGTGCCAAATTAATTACGGAAAAAAACATGAAGAGTTGGTTTAATGTTTGAAAACAAGAGGCTCTTTTGAGGCCGTTTTAGCCCATAAACCCTGGCCTCACCACTCGGTTTCCTGTTATGGGGAGCCAGGGGAGGTGGGCAGATGCATACACACACTATCTGAACAGCCCACCCAGTGCTCCCAGTGAGGCCCTCTAGACCAGGAAAGCCCTCCCGAGTCTCATTTTGGGCCAAAACACCATAATCAGACAGCTCTTCAGCAACTAGATCAAACACAAATTCCATTGGTCAGAGAGGTGACAGTTGAGTCAGAGGTGACAGTTGGGTCAGGGGTCAAGTGAGTGGAGGATCTGACTGATGTATCTGTTACTGAGTATGTTTACATGCACACTAATAATTTGATATTACACTAATTATGGCGATAGTCATGTAAACACAACTCTGCTTGTCTATACACGCCGATTAAAACATCTGGTTTTCTGAGCAATCTTTAGAATTATTAGGACATGTAAACAGCGTAATCTGTGTTCCAGCAGTGTAAACAGCGTAATCTGTGTTCCAGCAGTGTAAACAGCGTAATCAGTGTTCCAGCAGTGTAAACAGCGTAATCAGTGTTCCAGCAGTGTAAACAGCGTAATCAGTGTTCCAGCAGTGTAAACAGCGTAATCAGTGTTCCAGCAGTGTAAACAGCGTAATCTGTGTTCCAGCAGTGTAAACAGCGTAATCTGTGTTCCAGCAGTGTAAACAGCGTAATCTGTGTTCCAGCAGTGTAAACAGCGTAATCTGTGTTCCAGCAGTGTAAACAGCGTAATCTGTGTTCCAGCAGTGTAAACAGCGTAATCTGTGTTCCAGCAGTGTAAACAGCGTAATCTGTGTTCCAGCAGTGTAAACAGCGTAATCTGTGTTCCAGCAGTGTAAACAGCGTAATCTGTGTTCCAGCAGTGTAAACAGCGTAATCTGTGTTCCAGCAGTGTAAACAGCGTAATCTGTGTTCCAGCAGCGTCTGTGATATGGGCATGTGCCAGCACCAGTAGCGCGAGCCTCCCTCTTATGCTATTTTTATTGGCCATTTTCTGCATTTATCTAAATCCCATCAGGTAGCCTGATTTCAGATGTGTCCATGTAAACAGGATTATTAGAGAAATCGTTCTTCTTGCAAAGCATGTTTTTAAACAAACTATTATATTAAATCTGACTATCCACAATAATCGTATTATTGTGTGCAGTGTCGTATCTTTGGCTATGCCGGTTTAAGTGATATGACATGCTATTCTATAAAATCCTTTCTCTGTAATTAATATTACTTTATTGAGCTAATCATGCAAATGCAATTAACTACAAAGTCGGAGCACCACAAAATAATAGCTGTTATCTTCCGAATAAACTCTTAAAGACCTAGTAATATTGTACAACACTAGCAGTCAATATTAATCGTCACCTTATTTTATAGAATAGCATGTCATATCACTTAATCCGGCATAGCCAAAGACACGACAGCAGTAACCATACTTACTGCTATCTTTCCCTCTGGATCGGAAACTAAGTGAACAACATATGCATCTGTGGGAGTCTGATTAGTGAATAACGATACATTCTGTTCTCAGGGTGCAGTGTGTGAGATACACCTGAAGGGGGCGTGAGTCATGTACAGCACACCTGTATCAGACAGGTCCAGTGAGATATTGTATACCCCACCTCAAACCAGCCAGCCAATCACAAGCCCCAGGTGTATGCCACGCCACACGTAGTGACAAGGAGACAATACAACTGAATGCTGAGCAGAGGAGATTTTAGCCCAGGGGGAGAGCAGTGCTGCCAGATGTATTTCCCATGGTCCTCTGGCAGGGCTGCGTCAGAAATGACAACCTATCCCCTACATACATACTTTGACCAGAGCCATATGGACCCTGGTCAAAAGCAGTGCAATATATATGGACTAGGGTGTAATTTGGGAGGAATCCTCCTGTTCCAGTCCAGGACCACAGTTACATAGTACAGACCTGAACCTAATGAGGTGTTATACACTATACTGTCCAATAGTGGGATACAGAGGAAATAGAATAAGAGTTTCCCTTTACACACACACACTTTACTATCCAGGGTGGGACCAAAACATTTATTCACATTCAAAATCCTATTTTCCCTAACCCCAACCCTTAACCCTAAAACAAACCCTAATTGTAACCCTACTCCTAAACCCTGAGCCTAAAATAGCATTTTTTCTTTTGGGGACCGGCAAATTGTGCCCACTTGTCAAATTTTCCTTATTTTACTATCCTTGTGAGGACTTTTGGAATCCAAAAGGATAGTAAAGTTAGACAACCCACGCCCACAATCCAGATAGACTTTATGTGTGCGTGTTCCAACTAAAGATTCAACACACTACCTAACTAGCCAAATGAACAATGCCGAGGCTTGCCAAACCAATCCATGTGTATGAAGTATGTTTGCTCATCAGCAACGCCTTTAAGTCCACCATTAGATCCAAAGCATTGACTTGGTATTGATGGTCAAAGTGAAGGCATAGTGTGTGAATACGAATTAGTGCAAAAACATACTACTTTATTTTATCAAGGTTCTCTTACTATGGTAAAGCAATTCCAACACCCGTGATTCCTTCCAGTTCAGTATTATCCATTACCCACATCCCACTACCGATTACCAACAACACTGATAGCATCTCAGTCTAGTTGTACAGTTGCACTATGGGAGAATGTGAGGCATTAGCAAGACCCAGTGATTGTGTTTGTTATGAATATATAAACATAGCCATGCCTCAGTAGAGAAAGAGGGAGAGAGAGAAGAGATGGAGGGGAGAGAGAGAGAGAAAAACATGACAGAGCAGAAATAGAAAGATGATGGAGAGACATAAGCCAGCTCCTGAGTGGTACAGCGTTCTAAGGCACTGCATCTCAGTGCAAGAGGCGTCACTACAGTCCCTGGTTCGAATCCAGGCTAAAACACATCTGGCCGTGATTGGGAGTCCCATAGGGAGGCGAACTATTGGCCCAGCGTCGTCTGGGTTTGGCCGGTGTAGGCCGTCATTGTAAATAAGATTTTGTTCTTAACTGACTTGCCTAGTTAAATAAAGGTTAAAAAAATACATAAAAAAATAAGCGATGCTCCATAGAAAGCTAATCTGGCTCCCCCTGCTGGCGTAAGATTGAAATAACAAGGCTTTATTGCAGGCTCTTTGTGACTGGACTCTTTTCCAAGTAGAGGATATATTATATTTATCTAAGTTATGCATGAGTGTCAAATATATTGGGGATGTAGAAAAATAGATGTACAATATGTCTGTACAGAGACAGCTGTAATGACTGTGTGTGTGTGTGTGTGTGTGTGTGTGTGTGTGTGTGTGTGTGTGTGTGTGTGTGTGTGTGTGTGTGTGTGTGTGTGTGTGTGTATATATATATATATATATAATAGGCATGCGATGCGTGTGTGTACACATACAGAGCGTGTTTATTTGTCAGTGTGTGTAAATAAATCATTTTAATGTGCTTTCTTTAGACCAAAGAGAGGCTGCCAGACACACCACTGGGCTGCAATTAGAGCTGATAGACTTGAATGAACCTGCAATCACAGACCACAGGACACGTAGCGTAGCGTGCACAAGCTCACACACATTGACTAGGTCCAGGACTATACCAGTATCAGATACTCGTCTGTATCGAAAACAACGCTGATTTAACTTCTTTAGGAAAGCAGCCCTAATGTTGGAAACATTATGTTGTCATCCACAGTCACATGTAATTATTTTCCCAGCTACAGCACACAGTATTTCACATACAGCAGGTTTTTAAAGGACCAAAGAGTTCAGTCTGCGTCTGCGTTCATTTTTGCCATGGAAAACATACTGCGATACAGGTATCGTCACAGCCCTAACACAGACACACACTGTAACGCACGCATGCACGGACACACAAACAGACTCAGACAGAGAGTAAATTAGCAGTATATGCATAACAGTATTCTCTTGGAGTGAGCACTATCTCGATCCTTTAGCCCAAACCAGGCAGTTCACTAACAAAAGACTGACTGAGCGCGTGCAGAACTAATTTTACATACTCCAATGTGTTTCTGTAATCAGTGAGGGAGCTCTGATGGCACTTCCTGTCCTCACAGGAAATCCATTACTTTACGACTTCTCACAGTGGGGCGTGACAGACATGGCCCTGCTGGCCCCACACACACAGCTACTGTTCACACACACACACTCTTATTAATACCTTGAATTCTATTTCATATTCATGGCAGCAGGATATAGAAGCGAATACCTATAAGGGCATTAGCTCATACTTGGTTAGCTTAGCCCTGGACTCGCTACCATAAAAGTCTCACAAGGCAAATATATGTCTGGAAGAGACTGATGCCAGATTCACACTATAGTGATGGGTCTAATATTTCATTTTTTACATGAACCTTTAACCAGCTTGGCTTGGCTCATTTTTGCTCAGTAATTTGAAAAGGGTCAGCTATATAGCACCAATATGATGTTAAGATTTAGACCTTAGGATCTGCTCCCACATATAACCTTTTTTTCTTTCTTTATTGAATCCTGTCAGATCTCCAGATAGATCTCATTCCGAGGCAGAATCAGCCTTGGAGGGGCGATCAGGAGCGATTACGAGCAACGGAGGAGGGATCACAGAGGAGATGTGCACGGATTCTTTGCTTTATGATTATTATTCCTGGCATTCCGACAACCTCTCAGTCCCCCTTGTGTGGCTATTACTGAGCGCTGTCTTTGGAATGGAGGGAGGGGGGGGGGGGAGAAGAGCAGTGTATCAAATGCCCACAAAAAAATGAGAGTTTGTAGGATGTAGGTTGCACATCAGAAAGGTTGTGGGGGTGTATCAAAATAGTGTTGTTTTCCTAGACACGTTTTTTAAAAAGCAGAGTAATACCCCAAAACAAAGGGCCATTTTATTGCTGACCAGAGAGAGAGGGGTCCTCACCTTCCTCCCCCTCCATGTCCTGTACTCATACTAAGCCATCCAGTGGAGAACACAGCACAGAGTGGACCCCTTGCTTTAGCACTGAGGTGGTCACCTATAACTCACACCCCAGATCATTCTCTGACCCCTGCAGCTCAAGCAATCACAGTAGCCTGAGGTCCTAAGGCCACCACAAGACAAATAGCAAAATGTTTCGGCCCTCGGCCAGTCACAATTTATGAACAGTAGTTAGCCTAGAGATTTATGGTATCGTAGCAACCTTACGACCCCACCGGTGTTAGGGAACCCCCCTCTGAGTGTGAGATGGTATATCCAGATGGTATATTCCTGTATGGAGATTCCACATCAGGGACAAGGGCCTCAGTATTCTACTGCCCTGTTAGGGGGGATATATATCACAGAGACTGAAGGGCAGAATAAAAATGAAATAACACTGTTATTCTTTGTTTTCTGTTAGAGGGAGGAGGAGGAGGGGGAAAAGTAGGAGAGGGCCCGGGAGTCTAGGGACAGAGAAAGGCAGGGAGAGAGAGATAAACAGAGAAAAAGGAGAGAAAAAGAGCGAGAGAGAGCAAAAAAGGAGCAATAGAAAAAGAGCGAGAGAGCGAGAGAAAGGGGAAAAAGACAGAAAGAGGATGAAAGGCGAGAGAGCAGAGGGAGAATGCCACAGGAGCGCCAGGTGGAGAGAGGAATGTGAGAGGTTGGAAATGACTTTCCAAGACCTGGGAATGGGATGGCTCTGTGTCCAGGGAGGGCTTCTAGGAAGGCTCAGGATTCAGGAAGGAATATCTAGGCCAAGTGACATCAACTATTCCCAAACTTACTACCATCTCACTAATGCCAGGCATACACTACACAATTTTGTCATCCCAGACAAATTCTATGATCAGGGTGAAATTGAATGAACTTGCACTAGGATCAGTACGTTGGGACTCGGGTAGTTTGAGGTGGTCAAGGACTCACCGATGATGACTGTTCCGTTCTCCAGACCTCTGTCGGATGTCCCGATAATTTTCTGACATGTCAGACCTTTTGGTCGTGCATCTTGTAGTATGAGCAGTGCCACAACATGATTGGGCAAGGACTTCTGCCAATAGCCAATGAGCACCAGAACAATGATGGCAAAGAGGAGAGTAACAACAGAAAGCACTGTGTGGACCGAGGTGATGAAGACAGATTGGTGGAGCTGTGGAGAGAACACAGCTGCCTGTCAATATTAAAAAGGTTTATATAAACCTCCAATTTCCTCAGTAGAATAGAAAGTCCATATTATCCACGTCTGCCAAACCATTTGCGGGTCCACATTCCACACCTGTCTTTTTTTATGTTTCTGCACATAATAATGTGCACACTAATAAAGCAGCTCGCCGTTTGCATCAAACATTTTTGCCTACGACAACCGAGAAACGCATGGCAGGATCAACCAAGGAATCATTGTGTAATGTCCTGGGGTTGAGGATGGACGGAATGAAAGATTTGGGACAAAGGAAATCAGGAAGTGTGAGCACGTCCAAGAGCTTAGAAATTGTGTAGTGAATGCCCAGCATAAATGCCCACACAGACTGTATGATTCTAGCAGTCTTATGCCACGATTTTGCCGTCCCAGACAATTTCTACTTTGTGGGGAATTTCTTAGGTTGTAAACAATTGTTGGACATCTTGGCTCGTTCAGTGTGACAGGGTCTAGGTCTGCTGATTCAGTACCACTACGTCTTGGCTCGTTCAGTGTGACAGGGTCTAGGTCTGCTGATTCAGTACCACTACGTCTTGGCTCGTTCAGTGTGACAGGGTCTAGGTCTGCTGATTCAGTACCACTACGTCTTGGCTCGTTCAGTGTGACAGGGTCTAGGTCTGCTGATTCAGTACCACTACGTCTTGGCTCGTTCAGTGTGACAGGGTCTAGGTCTGCTGATTCAGTACCACTACGTCTTGGCTCGTTCAGTGTGACAGGGTCTAGGTCTGCTGATTCAGTACCACTACGTCTTGGCTCGTTCAGTGTGACAGGGTCTAGGTCTGCTGATTCAGTACCACTACGTCTTGGCTCGTTCAGTGTGACAGGGTCGAGGTCTGCTGATTCAGTACCACTACGTCTTGGCTCGTTCAGTGTGACAGGGTCTAGGTCTGCCGATTCAGTACCACTACGTCTTGGCTCGTTCAGTGTGACGGGGTCTAGGTCTGCCGATTCAGTACCACTACGTCTTGGCTTGTTCAGTGTGACGGGGTCTAGGTCTGCTGATTCAGTACCACTACGTCTTGGCTCGTTCAGTGTGACTGGGTCTAGGTCTGCTGATTCAGTACCACTACGTCTTGGCTCGTTCAGTGTGACAGGGTCTAGGTCTGCTGATTCAGTACCACTACGTCTTGGCTCGTTCAGTGTGACAGGGTCTAGGTCTGCTGATTCAGTACCACTACGTCTTGGCTCGTTCAGTGTGACGGGGTCTAGGTCTGCTGATTCAGTACCACTACGTCTTGGCTCGTTCAGTGTGACGGGGTCTAGGTCTGCTGGTTCAGTACCACTAGGTCTTGGTTCGTTCAGTGTGACGGGGTCTAGGTCTGCTGATTCAGTACCACTACGGGCGGTCGTAGACTCCGACAAAGATCTGCCAGTGTCAGAAGTGTAGCCTTTATCGTGAAGTATGGCTGGTGTTACAAGCCGACCCCGGTGACTGACCAATAGGAACACGGCCGGCACTGAGTATGTACACAATAATACATTTGTTATGAATAGTCAGATTAATACAATAGTTAGATTTAAACAGTTATATGCTTTGCAAGAACAATTTCCCTAATAATCTTGTTTATTTGATTCTGATTTCAGAAATATAAAGTTTGTAGCCTATGTGAAAACTACTAAGATACATACTTTCAGTTTTTCTGAACTTCACTTGTGCATAAGAGGGAGGATTGCACTGGTGATGCTGGTGCAGGTCAAATACACAACTGCAGGTGACATAGCCTACATCGGCTGACGAATCCTTGTAAGCTGATCGCAGAACCTGACGCCAAAATTGAAGCGAATCGTACAATCTGGCCAGGTTGATATCAATATTTGTATTTGGTAACATGTGATGTAATACTGGTAAAAGACTGAATCTGATGTAGTGTGGGAAGGCCTGCGACACCATAATATCCTACTACACTATATTGTCAAACACATACCTGACAAACACAGCTTGAACCACATTAAACATTATAGGCATAGGGTTGCTGTACATTTCCCGTCTGGAAAAGCTAGGTAACAGGAGCAGAATTCAGGACACAACACCTGCTCAGTTTGACGTCTACAAGGTCTGACTGGGCTTACCAAGCTGAGCTTGGTCAGGTGAGGTGAGGTCTGAGCCTTTGGGTCAGGGTGGTGATAGGTAGAGTCCTGTTGTACTGTAGAACCTGTGTGGACAGGGGCGGGACGGGAGCAACAGAAGAGCCAGTTACAGCTCTGCTAGCAGCCTTGTTCCCATCTGCATCACCTCACCCAACTCCAGACTCCCTAACACACCCCCCCTTCACTCCACTCTCTAACCCACATACATCCACCCCCCTTCACTCCACTCTCTAACCCACATACATCCACCCCTCTTCACTCCACTCTCTAACCCACATACACCCACCCCCCTTCACTCCACTCTCTAACCCACATACATCCACCACCCCTTCACTCCACTCTCTAACCCACATACATCCACCACCCCTTCACTCCACTCTCTAACCCACATACATCCACCACCCCTTCACTCCACTCTCTAACCCACATACATCCACCCCCCTTCACTCCACTCTCTAACCCACATACATCCACCCCCTTCTCTAACCCACATACATCCACCCCCCTTCACTCCACTCTCTAACCCACATACATCCACCCCCCTTCACTCCACTCTCTAACCCACATACATCCACCCCCTTCTCTAACCCACATACATCCACCCCCCTTCACTCCACTCTCTAACCCACATACATCCACCCTCCTTCACTCCACTCTCTAAGCCACATACATCCACCCTCCTTCACTCCACTCTCTAAGCCACATACATCCACCCCCTTCTCTAACCCACATACATCCACCACCCCTTCACTCCACTCACTAAGCCACATACATCCACCCCCCTTCACTCCACTCTCTAACCCACATACATCCACTACCCTTCACTCCACAACCCACATACATCCACCCCCCTTCACTCCACTCTCTAACCCACATACATCCACCCTCCTTCACTCCACTCTCTAAGCCACATACATCCACCCCCTTCTCTAAGCCACATACATCCACCCCCCCTTCACTCCACTCTCTAACCCACATACATCCACCACCCCTTCACTCCACTCTCTAACCCACATACATCCACCCCCCTTCACTCCACTCTCTAACCCACATACATCCACCCCCCTTCACTCCACTCTCTAACCCACATACATCCACCCCCCTTCACTCCACTCTCTAACCCACATACATCCACCCCCCTTCACTCCACTCTCTAACCCACATACATCCACCACCCCTTCACTCCAGTCTCTAACCCACATACATCCACCACCCCTTCACTCCACTCTCTAACCCACATACATCCACCACCCCTTCACTCCACTCTCTAACCCACATACATCCACCACCCCTTCACTCCACTCTCTAACCCACATACATCCACCCCCCTTCACTCCCTTCTCTAACCCACATACATCCACCCTCCTTCACTCCACTCTCTAAGCCACATACATCCACCCCTTCTCTAACCCACATACATCCACCCCCCCTTCACTCCACTCTCTAACCCACATACATCCACCACCCCTTCACTCCACTCTCTAACCCACATACATCCACCACCCCTTCACTCCACTCTCTAAGCCACATACATCCACCACCCTTCACTCCACTCTCTAAGCCACATACATCCACCACCCTTCACTCCACTCTCTAACCCACATACATCCACCACCCTTCACTCCACTCTCTAAGCCACATACATCCACCCTCCTTCACTCCACTCTCTAACCCACATACATCCACCCTCCTTCACTCCACTCTCTAAGCCACATACATCCACCCCTTCTCTAACCCACATACATCCACCCCCCTTCACTCCACTCTCTAACCCACATACATCCACCACCCCTTCACTCCACTCTCTAACCCACATACATCCACCACCCCTTCACTCCACTCTCTAACCCACATACATCCACCACCCCTTCACTCCACTCTCTAACCCACATACATCCACCACCCTTCACTCCACAACCCACATACATCCACCCCCCTTCACTCCACATACATCCACAACCCTTCACTCCACTCTCTAAGCCACATACATCCACCCCTTCTCTAACCCACATACATCCACAACCCTTCACTCCACTCTCTAACCCACATACATCCACCCCCCTTCACTCCACTCTCTAACCCACATACATCCACCCCCCTTCACTCCACTCTCTAACCCACATACATCCACCCCCCTTCACTCCACTCTCTAACCCACATACATCCACCACCCCTTCACTCCAGTCTCTAACCCACATACATCCACCACCCCTTCACTCCACTCTCTAACCCACATACATCCACCACCCCTTCACTCCACTCTCTAACCCACATACATCCACCCCCCTTCACTCCCTTCTCTAACCCACATACATCCACCCTCCTTCACTCCACTCTCTAAGCCACATACATCCACCCCTTCTCTAACCCACATACATCCACCCCCCCTTCACTCCACTCTCTAACCCACATACATCCACCACCCCTTCACTCCACTCTCTAACCCACATACATCCACCACCCCTTCACTCCACTCTCTAACCCACATACATCCACCCCCCTTCACTCCACTCTCTAACCCACATACATCCACCACCCTTCACTCCACTCTCTAAGCCACATACATCCACCCTCCTTCACTCCACTCTCTAAGCCACATACATCCACCACCCTTCACTCCACTCTCTAAGCCACATACATCCACCACCCTTCACTCCACTCTCTAACCCACATACATCCACCCTCCTTCACTCCACTCTCTAAGCCACATACATCCACCCCTTCTCTAACCCACATACATCCACCCCCCTTCACTCCACTCTCTAACCCACATACATCCACCACCCCTTCACTCCACTCTCTAACCCACATACATCCACCACCCCTTCACTCCACTCTCTAACCCACATACATCCACCACCCCTTCACTCCACTCTCTAACCCACATACATCCACCACCCTTCACTCCACAACCCACATACATCCACCCCCCTTCACTCCACATACATCCACAACCCTTCACTCCACTCTCTAAGCCACATACATCCACCCCTTCTCTAACCCACATACATCCACAACCCTTCACTCCACTCTCTAACCCACATACATCCACCCCCCTTCACCCCCCTTCACTCCACTCTCTAACCCACATACCTCCACCCTCCTTCACTCCACATACATCCACCCTCCTTCACTCCACTCACTAAGCCACATACATCCACCCCCTTCTCTAACACACATACATCCACCACCCCTTCACTCCACTCACTAAGCCACATACATCCACCCCCCTTCACTCCACTCTCTAAGCCACATACATCCACCACCCTTCACTCCACTCTCTAACCCACATACATCCACCACCCCTTCACTCCACTCTCTAAGCCACATACATCCACCCCCCTTCACTCCACTCTCTAACCCACATACATCCACCACCCTTCACTCCACTCTCTAACCCACATACATCCACCCTCCTTCACTCCACTCTCTAAGCCACATACATCCACCCCCTTCTCTAACCCACATACATCCACCACCCCTTCACTCCACTCTCTAAGCCACATACATCCACCCCCCTTCACTCCACTCTCTAACCCACATACATCCACCACCCTTCACTCCACATACATCCACCCCCCTTCACTCCACTCTCTAACCCACATACATACATCCACCCCCCTTCACTCCACTCTAACCCACATACATCCACCCTTCTTCACTCCACTCTCTAACCCACATACATCCACCCCCCTTCACTCCACTCTCTAACCCACATACATCCACCCCCCTTCACCCCCCTTCACTCCACTCTCTAACCCACATACCTCCACCCTCCTTCACTCCACTCTCTAAGCCACATACATCCACCCCCTTCTCTAAGCCACATACATCCACCCCCTTCTCTAACCCACATACATCCACCACCCCTTCACTCCACTCACTAAGCCACATACATCCACCACCCCTTCACTCCACTCACTAAGCCACATCCACCACCCCTTCACTCCACTCACTAAGCCACATCCACCACCCCTTCACTCCACTCTCTAACCCACATCCACCACCCATTCACCCCACTCACCAAACCACATACATCCACCACCCCTTCACTCCACTCTCTAACCCACATCCACCACCCCTTCACCAAACCACATACATCCACCACCCCTTCACTCCACTCACTAAGCCACATCCACCACCCCTTCACTAAGCCACATCCACCACCCCTTCACTAAGCTACATGCACCACCCCTTCACTAAGCTACAGGCACCACCCCTTCACTAAGCTACATGCACCACCCCTTCACTAAGCTACATGCACCACCCCTTCACTAAGCTACATGCACCACCCCTTCACTAAGCTACATGCACCACCCCTTCACTAAGCTACATGCACCACCCCTTCACTAAGCTACATGCACCACCCCTTCACTAAGCTACATGCACCACCCCTTCACTAAGCTACATGCACCACCCCTTCACTAAGCTACATGCACCACCCCTTCACTAAGCTACATGCACCACCCCTTCACTAAGCTACATGCACCACCCCTTCACTAAGCTACATGCACCACCCCTTCACTAAGCTACATGCACCACCCCTTCACTAAGCTACATGCACCACCCCTTCACTAAGCTACATGCACCACCCCTTCACTAAGCTACATGCACCACCCCTTCACTAAGCTACATGCACCACCCCTTCACTAAGCTACATGCACCACCCCTTCACTAAGCTACATGCACCACCCCTTCACTAAGCTACATGCACCACCCCTTCACTAAGCTACATGCACCACCCCTTCACTAAGCTACATGCACCACCCCTTCACTAAGCTACATGCACCACCCCTTCACCCCACATCCACCACCCCTTCACTCCACTCACTAAGCCACACAGAAGACCAGGGTGGTGTAGGGTAGAATGGATATACTGGGCAGTGCCCCCAGTCCAGCACCCTGGCACTATGGAATGGGTTGGCATCTAAGGTCTACCTTTTGAGGGAGATGGAGGAAGAAAGAGAGATAGAGGGAGGAGAGATAGAGGGAGGAGAGATAGAGGGAGGAGAGATAGATGGGAAAAGGGGAATGTTCAGGTGCATGTTCAGAAAACAAGCAGTGACTCAGTTAGCTCAAAACTGAGCCCACATCTTCCTCTCTCTACCTCACACAGGCTCCACTGTGTCCTGACTGGGCACATAAAAAGCAAGTGAGAGAGAAAAAAAAAGAGGTGATGAAAAAAATAGATGTTGACATTTTAGTAGTGAATAACAGGATGTGGGTCTAGGTCATAAATGGAACTGGTTTTCTGGAGTCTGGAGTCACACACACAGAGTTAGGTTCTGGGCACAGTTCTGCTGCCTGACTGGTTTGAGCTAATGCACGTGTGTTGATGATTCAATTATATCAGGTGACACACACTCACACACACACACACACACACACACACACACACAGGGTTTATTCAGACATAGGCTAGTCACTCATAGGGAGGAAGAAAATAACACTTTGGACACCTCTACTAACGTCTGGCTGCAGCAAAGGTCAGTAATAGTTGGAATTCCACTGCAAGTCAAGTGCATACTAGAGGTCGACCGATTATGATTTTTCAACGCCGATACCGATTGGAGGACCCAAAAAAAGCTGATACCGATTAATTGCCGATTAAAAAAAAAAAAAAATAATTGTAATAATGACAATTACAACAATACTGAATGAACACATATTTTAACTTAATATAATACATCAATAAAATCAAGTTAGCCTCAAATAAATAATGAAACATGTTCAATTTTGGTTTAAATAATGCAAAAACAAAGTGTTGGAGAAGAAAGTAAAAGTGCAATATGTGCCATGTAAGAAAGCTAACGTTTAAGTTCCTTGCGCAGAACATGAGAACATATGAAAGCTGGTGGTTCCTTTTAACATGAGTCTTCAATATTCCCAGGTAAGAAGTTTTAAGTTGTAGTTAATATAGTATTTATAGGACTATTTCTCTCTATACGATTTGTATTTCATATACCTTTGACTATTGGATGTTCTTATTGATGTTCTTACTTTAGTATTGCCAGTGTAACAGTATAGCTTCCGTCCCTCTCAACGCCCCTACCTGGGCTCGAACCAGGAACACATCGACAACAGCCACCCTCAAAGCAGCTTAACCCATGCAGAGCAAGGGGAATAACTACTCCAAGTCTCAGAGCGAGTGACGTTTGAAACGCTATTATCGCGCACCCCGCTAACTAGCTAGCCATTTCACATCGGTTACACCAGCCTAATCTCGGGAGTTGCTAGGCTTGAAGTCATAAACAGCTCAATGCTTGAAGCATTGCGAAGAGCTGCTGGTAAAACGCACAAAAGTGCTGTTTGAATGATTGCTTACGAGCCTGCTGGTGTCAGACTGCTCTATCAAATCATAGAATTAATTATAACATAATAACGCACAGAAATACGAGCCTTACGTCATTAATATGGTCGAATCGGGAAACTATCATCTCGAAAACAAAATGTTTATTCTTTCAGTGAAATATGGAACCGTTCCGTATTTTATCTAACGGGTGGCATCCATAAGTCTAAATATTCCTGTTACATTGCACAACTTTCAATGTTATGTCATAATTCTAGCAAATTAGTTCACAACGAGCCAGGCAGCCCAAACTGTTGCATATACCCTGACTCTGCGTGCAATGAACGCAAGAAAAGCGCCACAATTTCACCTGGTTAATATTGCCTGCTAACCTGGATTTCTTTTAGCTAAATATGCATGTATAAAAATATATACTTCTGTGTATTGATTTTAAGAAAGGCATTAATGTTTATGGTTAGGTACAGTCGTGCAACGATTGTGCTTTTTTCGCAAATGCGCTTTTGTTAAATCATCCCCCGTTTGGCGAAGTTGGCTGTCTTTGTTCGGAAGAAATAGTCTTCACACAGTTTGCAATGAGCAAGGCGGCCCAAACTGCTGCATATACCCTGACTCTGTTGCAAGAGAAGTCACACCATTTTTCCTAGTTAAAAGAAATTCATGTTAGCAGGCAATATCAACTAAATATGCAGGTTTAAAAATATATACGTGTGTATTGATTTTAAGAAAGGCATTGATGTTTATGGTTAGGTACACGTTGGAGCAATGACAGTCCTTTTTCACGAATGCGCACCGCATCGATTATATGCAACGCAGGGCACGCTAGATAAACTAGTAATATCATCAACCATGTGTAGTTAACTAGTGATTATGATTGATTGATTGTTTTCTTATAAGATACTAGCTAGCTAGCAACTTACCTTGGCTTCTTACTGCATTTGCGTAACAGGCAGGCTCCTCGTGGAGTGCAATGTAAAGCAGGTGGTTAGAGCGTTGGACTAGTTAACTGTAAGGTTGCAAGATTGAATCCCCGAGCTGACAAGGTAAAAATCTGTCGTTCTACTCCTGAACAAGGCAGTTAACCCACCGTTCCTAGGCCGTCATTGAAAATAAGAATGTGTTCTTAACTGACTTGCCTAGTTAAACAAAGGTGTACAACTTTTTATTTTTATATCGGCCAAATTGGTGTCCAAAAATACCGACTTCCGATTGTTATGAAAACTTTAAAATCAGCCCTAATTAAATCGGCCATTCCGATTAATTGTTCGACCCCTAGTGCATGCATAACTCATCCTTATGGTGTTCTTTCATAATTGCAGTTATGAAGTCCACACACACACTGCAACTGGAATATTTAAGATGAATAAACATACACTCACTAGACAGTTTGTGGCCGTGACTTGTTATACACTGAGACTACAAAACATTAGCAACACCTTCCTAACATTGAGTTGCACCCCCCTTTCTTCCTTGAGCGTGAAACTCAGCACCGTTGCAGTTCTTGACACACCCAAACCGGTGCGCCTGACATCACTACCATATCCCGTTCAAAGGAACTTAAATCTTTTGTCTTGTCCATTCACCCTCTGAATGGCACATATCAACAATCCATGTCTCAATTGTCTCAAGGCTTAAAAATGATTCTTCAACCCAACTCCTCCGCTTCATCTACACTGATTGAAGTGGATTTAACATGACATTAATATGGGATCATATCTGTCACCTGGTCAGTCTGTCATGGAAAGAGTTCATCATGTTTTACACTGTAAAGCAGACAGAAAGGCATCCAATTACTGTTTGATTGAATGTTAGAATGGGCAAAACGAGTGACCTAAGTGACTGTGCATGGTATGATCGTCAGTGCGATCCAGTATCTCAGAAACAGCTGCCCTTCTGGGCTTTTCACACATGACAGTGTCTAGAACGGAACGACTTGACTTGTGTAGTGTTAGCTAGCTACATAGTTTTCTTTGCTATCTTTGTATCTAAGATAATTGTGTAGCTTTGAGTAATTATCGGTTAGCTAGCCAGCTATTTTTCGCCTGCCGCGCTGCCGTCCTCCTACCTAGCCAACACTGATAGCTAGCCAACTTCTACCGAATAGCAGCACTGTAGAAACTTACATTACAACGGAACGACTTGATTAGCGTAGTGTTAGCTAGTTGTCTTTGCTGTCCTTGTATCCACGATAATTGTGTAGTTTAGAGAAATTTAGTGAAATTGTCGAGGTTACCTAGCCAGCTTCACTTTCAACAACGTAGCCACTGCTAGCCAGGCTACTTCACCAGCCAGCAGTACTATATCATTTTAGTCAATAAGATCTTGTATTTTATTTTTATTTTTTTGCAACGTAAGCTTAACTTTCTGAACATTCGAGACGTGTAGCCCACTTGTCATTCTAATCTCCTTTGCATTAGCGTAGCCTCTTCTGTAGCCTGTCAACCATGTGTCTGTCTATCCCTGTTCTCTCCTCTCTGCACAGACCATACAAACGCTTCACACCGCGTGGCCGCGCCCACCCTAACCTGGTGGTCCCAGCCCGCACGACCCACGTGGAGTTCCAGGTCTCCGGTAGCCTCTGGAACTGCCGATCTGCGGCCAACAAGGCAGAGCTCATCTCAGCCTATGCGTCCCTCCAGTCCCTCGACTTCCTGGCACTGACGGAAACATGGCTCACCACAGATAACACTGCTACTCCTACTGCTCTCTCTTCGTCTGCCCACGTGTTCTCGCACACCCCGAGACCTTCTGGTCAGCGGGGTGGTGGCACCGGGATCCTCATCTCTCCCAAGTGGTCATTCTCTCTTTCTCCCCTTACCCATCTGTCTATCGCCTCCTTTGAATTCCATGCTGTCACAGTTACCAGCCCTTTCAAGCTTAACATCCTTATCATTTATCGCCCTCCAGGTTCCCTTGGAGAGTTCATCAATGAGCTTGATGCCTTGATAAGCTCCTTTCCTGAGGACGGCTCACCTCTCACAGTTCTGGGTGACTTTAACCTCCCCATGTCTACCTTTGACTCATTCCTCTCTGCCTCCTTCTTTCCACTCCTCTCCTCTTTTGACCTCACCCTCTCACCTTCCCCCCCTACTCACAAGGCAGGCAATACGCTTGACCTCATCTTTACTAGATGCTGTTCTTCCACTAACCTCATTGCAACTCCCCTCCAAGTCTCCGACCACTACCTTGTATCCTTTTCCCTCTCGCTCTCATCCAACACTTCCCACACTGCCCCTACTCGGATGGTATCGCGCCGTCCCAACCTCCGCTCTCTCTCCCCCGCTACTCTCTCCTCTTCCATCCTATCATCTCTTCCCTCTGCCCAAACCTTCTCCAACCTATCTCCTGATTCTGCCTCCTCAACCCTCCTCTCCTCCCTTTCTGCATCCTTTGACTCTCTATGTCCCCTATCCTCCAGGCCGGCTCGGTCCTCCCCTCCCGCTCCGTGGCTCGACGACTCATTGCGAGCTCACAGAACAGGGCTCCGGGCAGCCGAGCGGAAATGGAGGAAAACTCGCCTCCCTGCGGACCTGGCATCCTTTCACTCCCTCCTCTCTACATTTTCCTCTTCTGTCTCTGCTGCTAAAGCCACTTTCTACCACTCTAAATTCCAAGCATCTGCCTCTAACCCTAGGAAGCTCTTTGCCACCTTCTCCTCCCTCCTGAATCCTCCTCCCCCTCCCCCCCCCTCCTCCCTCTCTGCAGACGACTTCGTCAACCATTTTGAAAAGAAGGTCGACGACATCCGATCCTCGTTTGCTAAGTCAAACGACACCGCTGGTTCTGCTCACACTGCCCAACCCTGTGCTTTGACCTCTTTCTCCCCTCTCTCTCCAGATGAAATCTCGCGTCTTGTGACGGCCGGCCGCCCAACAACCTGCCCGCTTGACCCTATCCCCTCCTCTCTTCTCCAGACCATTTCCGGAGACCTTCTACCTTACCTCACCTCGCTCATCAACTCATCCCTGACCGCTGGCTACGTCCCTTCCGTCTTCAAGAGAGCGAGAGTTGCACCCCTTCTGAAAAAACCTACACTCGATCCCTCCGATGTCAACAACTACAGACCAGTATCCCTTCTTTCTTTTCTCTCCAAAACTCTTGAACGTGCCGTCCTTGGCCAGCTCTCCTGCTATCTCTCTCAGAATGACCTTCTTGATCCAAATCAGTCAGGTTTCAAGACTAGTCACTCAACTGAGACTGCTCTTCTCTGTATCACGGAGGCGCTCCGCACTGCTAAAGCTAACTCTCTCTCCTCTGCTCTCATCCTTCTAGACCTATCGGCTGCCTTCGATACTGTGAACCATCAGATCCTCCTCTCCACCCTCTCCGAGTTGGGCATCTCCGGCGCGGCCCACGCTTGGATTGCGTCCTACCTGACAGGTCGCTCCTACCAGGTGGCGTGGCGAGAATCTGTCTCCTCACCACGCGCTCTCACCACTGGTGTCCCCCAGGGCTCTGTTCTAGGCCCTCTCCTATTCTCGCTATACACCAAGTCACTTGGCTCTGTCATAACCTCACATGGTCTCTCCTATCATTGCTATGCAGACGACACACAATTAATCTTCTCCTTTCCCCCTTCTGATGACCAGGTGGCGAATCGCATCTCTGCATGTCTGGCAGACATATCAGTTTGGATGACGGATCACCACCTCAAGCTGAACCTCGGCAAGACGGAGCTGCTCTTCCTCCCGGGGAAGGACTGTCCGTTCCATGATCTCGCCATCACGGTTGACAACTCCATTGTGTCCTCCTCCCAGAGCGCTAAGAACCTTGGCGTGATCCTGGACAACACCCTGTCGTTCTCCACCAACATCAAGGCGGTGGCCCGTTCCTGTAGGTTCATGCTCTACAACATCCGCAGAGTACGACCCTGCCTCACACAGGAAGCGGCGCAGGTCCTAATCCAGGCACTTGTCATCTCCCGTCTGGATTACTGCAACTCGCTGTTGGCTGGGCTCCCTGCCTGTGCCATTAAACCCCTACAACTCATCCAGAACGCCGCAGCCCGTCTGGTGTTCAACCTTCCCAAGTTCTCTCACGTCACCCCGCTCCTCCGCTCTCTCCACTGGCTTCCAGTTGAAGCTCGCATCCGCTACAAGACCATGGTGCTTGCCTACGGAGCTGTGAGGGGAACGGCACCTCAGTACCTTCAGGCTCTGATCAGGCCCTACACCCAAACAAGGGCACTGCGTTCATCCACCTCTGGCCTGCTCGCCTCCCTACCACTGAGGAAGTACAGTTCCCGCTCAGCCCAGTCAAAACTGTTCGCTGCTCTGGCACCCCAATGGTGGAACAAACTCCCTCACGACGCCAGGACAGCGGAGTCAATCACCACCTTCCGGAGACACCTGAAACCCCACCTCTTCAAGGAATACCTAGGATAAAGCAATCCTTCTGCCCCCCCCCCCCCCCCCCTTAAAATGATCTAGATGCACTATTGTAAAGTGGCTGTTCCACTGGATGTCATAAGGTGAATGCACCAATTTGTAAGTCGCTCTGGATAAGAGCGTCTGCTAAATGACTTAAATGTAATGTAAATGTCTAGGGTTTACTGAGAATGGTGCAACAAACAAACATCCAGTCAGTGGCAGTCCTGTGGGCGAAAACAACTTGTTGAAGGAAAATGGCAAGAATCGTGCAAGCTAACAGGCAGGCCACATACAGGCAAATAAAGGAGCAGTACAACAGTGGTGCGTAGAATGGCATTTCGGAACGCACAACTCGTCGAACCTTGTCACGGATGGGCTATTGCAGCAGACGACCACAACGGGTTCCACTCCTATCAGCTAAAAACAAGAAGAACTGGCTCCAGTGGGAACATAATCACCAACACTGGACAATTTAGGAGTTGAAAAACATCACCTGGAACATGACAGTGAGTTCAGTTTAGTCGAGTGGCCTGGTCAGTCCCCAGACCTCAACCCTATAGAGCATCTTAAGGATGAGAAGGAACGGGCTGGTCACAGCATGAATGTACCGCCGTCCAATCTCCAGTAACTGCGTGATGCCATCACGTCAGCATGGACCAACATCCTTGTGGAACGTTTGAACCCTTGTAGAATTCCCAGAAGAATTCAGACTGTTCTGGAGGCAAAGGAGGGTTCAGCCCGGTACTAGATGGGTGTACCTAATAAACGGGCCGGTGAGTGTACATACATACTTAGAAAAACCTTTGTACGCCTGCTTAGGTTGAGAGAACACGCATTGTCCTCTAGCAATCTTATATTTGGTTTTGAGATTAGTAGACCTGCTCTCCCAGTCCCTTCAGACTGACCAGATGTGGAGTATGTGTGCGGTAGGTAGGTATCCTCCCCTTGTTAAAATGGAGTGATGAGAATCCGTAGCCATACTGGATGACCCCAGCCAAAAAACAACAAACACAGAGGAGAGCTGACCTAGGAGGACTGGCATGGAGCACTGTGGAGCACCACACATTACAAGACAGATTATACTCCTGTGTGCTGGCTGACAAACGACACTCTCCCTGCAGAAAGACAACTGGCTCAGGTACAATGCTAATAAACTAGGGATGGGGAAGAAGAAAACAATACAGGTACACATCGGGATGGCTGAATATAAACAGTGTAGTTATTCGCTCCGCAAGGCAATCAAACAAGCAAAATGCCGGTACATGGATAAGGTGGAGTCGCAATTCAATGGCTCAGACACAAGACTTATGTGGCAGGGTCTACGGAACATCATGGACTACAAAAACAGCCACATCACAGATACAGACGTCATGCTTCCAGACAAACTAAACACCTTCTTTGCCCGCTTTGAGGATAATACAGTGCCACTGTCGTGGATCGCTAACAAAGACTGAGCCCTCCCCCTCTCCTTCTCAGTGGCTGACGTGAGTAAAACATTTAAACATGTTAACCCTCGCATGGCTGTTGTCCCAGACTACATCCCAAGCCGCATCCTCAGAGCATGCAAAGACCAGCTGGCTGGTGTGTTTACAGACATATTTAAAATCGCTCCCTATCCCAGTCTGTTATCCCCCCGCTTCAAGATGGCTACCATTGTTCCTGTACCCAAGAAGGCAAAGATAACTGAACTAAATGACTACTGCCCCGAAGCACACCAAGTTCCTGGGCGTACACATCACAGACAAACTGAAACAGTCCACCCACACAGACAGTGTGGTGAAGAAGGCGCAACAGCGCCTCTTCAACCTCAAGAGGCTGAAGAAATTTGCCCTGTCACGCAAAAACCTGACAAACTTTTACAGATGCACAATCGAGAGCATCATGTCAGGCTGTATCACAGCCTGGTACGGCAACTGCACCGCCCTCAACCGCAAGGCTCTCCAGAGGGTGGTGCGGTCTGCATAACGCATCAGCGGGGGCAAACTACCTGCCCTCCATGACACCTACAGCACCCGACGTCACAGGAAGGCCAAATAGATCAACAAGGACAACAACCACCTGAGCCACTGCCTGTTCACACAGCTATCATCCAGAAGGCGAGGTCAGTACAGGTGCATCAAAGCTGGGACCGAGAGATTGAAAAACAGCTTCTATCTCAAGGCCATCAAACTGTTAAATATCAATCACTAACTCAGTGAGGCTGCTGCCTACACTGAGACCCAATCACTGGACACTTAAATAAAAGGATCACTTTAATAATGTTACTTATCTTACATTACTCATATCACATCTACACTGCTCAAAAAAATAAAGGGAATACTTCAACAACACAATGTAACTCCAAGTCAATCACACTTCTGTGAAATCAAACTGTCCACTTAGGAAGCAACACTGATTGACAATAAATTTCACATGCTGTTGTGCAAATGGAATAGACACAAGGTGGAAATTATAGGCAATTAGCATGACACCCCCAATAAAGGAGTGATTCGGCAGGTGGTGACCACAGACCACTTCCCAGTTCCTATGCTTCCTGGCTGATGTTTTGGTCACTTTTGAATGCTGGCGGTGCTCTCACTCTAGTGGTAGCATGAGACGGAGTCTACAACCCACACAAGTGGCTCAGGTAGTGCAGTTCATCCAGGATGGCACATCAATGCGAGCTGTGGCAAAAAGGTTTGCTGTGTCTGTCAGCGTAGTGTCCAGAGCATGGAGGCGCTACCAGGAGACAGGCCAGTACATCTGAAGACGTCACAATCAGAATGATTGGGCTCATTTTGGATAGAAACCTCTCACTTGGTCTCTTTCAAGCCCCTCCCCCTAAAACTCACAACAACAAAGATGAGATCACTTCTTCCTCTCTGAGGTTTAGTCCAACAGAATCTGTCATATGGACACCGAAACACATGGAGACATTAGTTTACTGTAAAGAGGACAAGTTAACCTTTCAAACCATACCCTGTTTGTTTCAACTACTCACAATTCGAACAGAGCCGACAATACTAAAACAGATATACCAATGAACATTCATTCTGGAAAATAATACCCAGTTTGTCGCACGTGCATTATGGTACCACATATCGCTAGCAGCATTTTGGTCAAATAAAGATGGTTATAGTAGCCGTTTGGATGACTGTATTTTATAAATGTTTAATAAGCATAAAACAATTATAAGGAACTGGCAATTCGTTCTCATTCTGAGAAAAAAAGGTATGCCACTTGATTTCAACATGTTACAAAGTGGACAGCTTACCATGCTGTTCAAACAGTTGGAGACAGACAGAAGGGAACAAAGTGGACAGCTTACCATGCTGTTCAAACAGTTGGAGACAGACAGAAGGGAACAAAGTGGACAGCTTACCATGCTGTTCAAACAGTTGGAGACAGACAGAAGGGAACAAAGTGGACAGCTTACCATGCTGTTTAAACAGTTGGAGACAGACAGAAGGGAACAAAGTGGACAGCTTACCATGCTGTTCAAACAGTTGGAGACAGACAGAAGGGAACAAAGTGGACAGCTTACCATGCTGTTCAAACAGTTGGAGACAGACAGAAGGGTGTGTTCATAACAATTCTACTGTTTTACCTTCTTAGCTCAATGCAGAGCTTGTGAAATTATTCCTAGATCCAAGTTGCCAAACTTGAAATATAAATATTAGCTGGCTACACACTAGCACATGGGCTTGTGCTTGAGAGATTGTTTATGAGGTCGGTGTTGATTTTCTATCACGCCTGCTACATTATTAGTGAATGTGCATTATGTATGGTTCTGGTTACATTTGTAAACAAAAAGTGCATTTTTATAGACCGACATGAAAGCCAGATAAGTGACTATTGCAACAACAAAAATGCAGATACAACTATTTTGATAAAATCATTTAACTATTAGTGGGTCTTATGGAAGTGGAAGGCATACAGTTGATGTCGGAAGTTTACATACACTTATGTTGGAGTCATTAAAACTCATTTTTCAACCACTGCACAAATTTCTTGTTAACAAACTATACTTTTGGCAAGTCGGTTAGGACATCTATGTGCATGACACAAGTAATTTTCCAACAATTGTTTACAGACAGATTATTTCACTGTATGACAATTCCAGCGGGTCAGAAGATGACATACACTAAGTTGACTGTGCCTTTAAACAGCTTGGAAAATACCAGAAAATGATGTCATGGCTTAAGAAGCTTCTGATAGGCTAATTTACATCATGAGTCAATTGGAGGTGTACCTGTGGATGTATTTCAAGGCCTACCTTCAAACAGTGCCTATTTTCTTGATATGATGGGGAAATCAAAAGAAAACAGCCAAGACCTCAGAAAAAAAATTGTAGACCTCCACAAGTCTGGATCATCATTGGGAGAAATTTCCAAACGCCTGAAGGTACCACGTTCATCTGTACAAACAACGGTATGCAAGTATAAACACCATGGGACCACGCAGCCATCATACCGCTCAGGAAGGAGACGCGTTCTGTCTCCTAGAGATTAATGTACTTTGGTGCGAAAAGTGCAAATCAATCCCAGAACAACAGTAAAAGGACCTTGTGAAGATGCGGCAGGAATCAGGTACAAAAGTATATATATCCACAGTAAAATGAGTCCTTTATTGACATAACCTGAAAGGCGCTCAGCAAGGAAGAAGCCACTGCTCCAAAACCTCCACAAAAAATCCAGACTACAGTTTGCAACTGCACATGGGGACAAAGATTGTACTTTTGGAGAAATGTCCTCTGGTCTGATGAAACAGAGATAGAACTGTTTGGCCATAATGACCATTGTTATATCTGGAGGAAAAAGGGGGAGGCTTGCAAGCCGAAGAACACCATCCCAACCATGAAGCACAGGGGTGGCAGCATCATGTTGTGGGGGTGCTTTGCTGCAGGAGGGCCTGGTGCACTTCACAAAATAGATGACATCATGAGGGAAGAAAAATGATGTGGATATTTTGAAGCAACATCTCAAGACATCAGTCAGGAAGTTTAAGCTTGGTTGCAAATGGGTCTTCCAAATGGACAATGACCCCAAGCATACTTCCAAAGTTGTGGCAAAATGGCTTAAGGACAACAAAGTCAAGGTATTGGAGTGGCCATCCCAAAGCCCTGACCTCAATCCTATAGAAGATTTGTGGGCAGAACTGAAAAAGCATGTGCGAGCAAGGAGGCCTACAAACCTGACTCAATTACACCAGCTTTGTCAGGAGGAATGGGCAAAAATTCATCCAGCTTATTGTGGGGAGCTTGTGGAAGGCTACCCGAAATGTTTGACCCAAGTTAAACAATTTAAAGGCAATGCTACCAAATACTAATTGAGTGTATGTAAACTTCTGACCCACTGGGAATGTGATGAAAGAAATAAAAGCTGAAATAAATCACTCTACTATTATTCTGACATTTCACATTCTTAAAATAAAGTGGTGATCCTAACTGACCTAAGACAGGGAATTTTTACTAGGATTAAATGTCAGGAATTGTGAAAAACTGAGATTAAATGTATTTGCCTAAGGTGTATGTAAACTTCCAACTTTTTTGCACCAAAGTAAATTCATCTCTAGGAGACAGAACGCATATCCTTCATGAGCGGTATGAAGGCTGCGTGGTCCCATGGTGTTTATTAGAGGTCGACCGATTAATCGGAATGGCCGATTAATTAGGGCCGATTTCAAGATTTCATAACAATCGGAAATCGGTATTTTTGGGCGCCGATTTGCCGATTTTTTAAATATATTTTTTAATACCTTTATTTAACTAGGCAAGTCAGTTAAGAACACATTCTTATTTTCAATGACGGCCTAGGAACGGTGGGTTAACTGCCTTGTTCAGGGGCAGAACGACAGATTTTCACCTTGTCAGCTCGGGGGATCCAATCTTGCAACCTTACAGTTAACTAGTCCAACGTAATAACAACCTGCCTCTCTCTCTTTGCACTCCACAAGAAGAATGCAGAAAGCAAAAGTAAGTTGCTCGCTAGCATTAAACTTATCTTATAAAAAACAATCAATCATAACCACTAGTTAACTACACATGGTTGATGATATTACTAGATATTATCTAGCGTGTCCTGCGTTGCATATAATCTGATTGAGCATACAAGCATACAAGTATCTAAGTATCTGACTGAGTGGTGGTAGGTAGAAGCAGGCGCGTAAACATTCATTCAAACAGCACTTTCGTGCGTTTTTCCAGCAGCTCTTCATTGTGCGTCAAGCATTGCGCTGTTTATTACTTCAAGCCTATCAACTCCCGAGATGAGGCTGGTGTAACCGAAGTGAAATGACTAGCTAGTTAGCGCGCGCTAATAGCGTTTCAAACGTCACTCGCTCAGCCTTCTAGTAGTTGTTCCCCTTGCTCTGCATGGGTAACTCTGCTTCGATGGTGGCTGTTGTCGTTGTGTTGCTGGTTCGAGCCCAGGGAGCAGCGAGGAGAGGGACGGAAGCTATACTGTTACACTTGCAATACTAAAGTTCCTATAAGAACATCCAATAGTCAAAGGTTAATGAAATACAAATGGTATAGAGGGAAATAGTCCTATTATTCCTATAATAACTACAACCTAAAACTTCTTACCTGGGAATATTGAAGACTCATGTTAAAAGGAACCACCAGCTTTCATATGTTCTCATGTTCTGAGCAAGGAACTGAAACGTTAGCTTTCTTACATAGCACATATTGCACTTTTACTTTCTTCTCCAACACTTTGTTTTTGCATTATTTAAACCAAATTGAACATGTTTCATTATTTATTTGAGGCTAAATTGATTTTATTGATGTATTATATTAAGTTAAAATAAGTGTTTCATTCACTATTGTTGTAATTGTCATTATTACAAATACATAATATTTTTTTTTTTTTTTTTTTTTTTTTTTTTTTTTTTAGATCGGCCAATTAATCGGTATCGGCTTTTTTTGGTCCTCCAATAATCGGTATCGGCATTGAAAAATCATAAATCGGTCGACCTCTAGTGTTTATACTTGTTCATCTGTACAAACAGCAGTACGCGTGGCACCTTCAGGCATTTGGAAATTGCTCCCAAGGATGAACCAGACCCGTGGTGGTCTACAAATTTGGACCGTGGAGGTCTTGGCTGATTTCTTTTGATTTTCCCATGATGTCAAGCAAAGAGGCACTGAGTTTGAAGGTAGGCCTTGAAATACATCCACAGGTACACCTACAATTGACTCAAATGATGTAAATTAGCCTATCAGAAGCTTCTAAAGCCATGACATAATTTTCTGGAATTTTCCAAGCTGTTTAAAGGCACAGTCAACTTAGTGTATGTAAACTTCTGACCCACTGGAATTGTGATACAGTGAATTATAAGTGAAATAATCTGTCTGTAAACGATTGTTGGAAAAATGACATGTTATGCACAAAGTAGATGTCCTAACCGACGTGCCAAAACTACAGTTTGTTAACAAGAAATTTGTGGAGTGGTTGAAAAACAAGTTTGAATGACTCCAACCTAAGTGTATGTAAACTTCCGACTTCAACTGTATGTATGTATGTATGTATATATATATTATCCCAGTCCCCGCAGGAGGCCTTTTCGTAGGCCGTCATTGTAAATAAGAATTTGTTCTTAACTGACTTGCCTTGTTAAATAAAGGCTGAAATAAAATGTAAAAAATATTATTATGTATCATCTTTTAACTATATGCAATATTTTAGCTTCCAAAATCTAAGCAGGTATATCTAGCTTCCCAATAAGAAGATCTGATGGAATGGCTTGTCCTGCACTTTGTAAAATCCCAGAGTCCATTGAGTGAATATTGGAAAAAGTTATTGATTTCTTTCTAAACATTGCAATGTGAATGCTAAGAGGATTCTAACCATAAAAGAGGTGAAGTGAAATGGCAAAATAGTCCTCATTCAAAGGCAAGGGCAATGTGAATACAAAGACAACAGAGTTCTTTTGCTTTGTTTTTACCCCAGAGTTCCCTTTAAAGAGGACAGAGATGGGTTATAATGAAAGAGGACCATGTGAAAACACCCTAAGACCAGTGGTACCAGTCAAACCAGTTTGTAATAATGCACTACACTGGCCCTCCCAGCCCTTAGTTTCATTCATGTGTGAGCCACATCAAGAACCATTGCAAAGACACGAAGAGTAAACAGAGCAAACAGGACGGTGTTGTGTGTCTGGTAGATATTTCTCAATCAACCAGGACTTGACTGACTGGCTTGTAATTATATTGGCCAGTGGCTCTCAAACCTCTCATTGGGGACACCCAGCCATTCCATGTACAGTATTTGATCTATTCCAGAGCTAGCACAACTGATTAAACTCATCAACTAATCATCAAGCCCTTGACTAGGTGACTCGGGTGAGGTAGTTCAGGGCTACAACAAAATGGTGAAATGTCTGGATGTCCCCGAGGAGAGGTTTGAGATCCACTGGCAATGTTAACCCTAGATCAGGGAACCACAATACATTATTTGTTGTAGCCCTACACTGGCACACCTAACTCAATTCGTAACGGGCTTGATGATAAGCCTAGATGACTAATTGAATCAGGCGTGCCAGTTTAGGGATACAACAAATAGGCTATGTGAAATGTCTGGTGTCATTGCCATAGCCTGGCATTAACCTCTAACGTCACAGCATACCAGACCTGTCAAACTTACCTAGCCCAGGTATAGACCTTGATAAAGGAGGCACGTGCTGCTAAACAGGTACAGTCAGTTCAGCGTGAATTCACTCCAACGCATGTACAATGGTATAGGCCTACCCTGAGACAGTAATCCTCTACACAGTATGTGGTGCAAACTACTACCATTTATGAAGTTAGACTTGTCTTGTCTCCCTACCAGGGTGTGACACTACTGTTCAGTGAAGTGTATAGAATTAGGCCTATAGAAGACAGGCATGTACACTCGTCATACACATACACTCTTCTTCAGTGTACTTAGTCATCTGATAAAAGAGAGGGTGGGGTTTTTCTATCTGCTCCCCTGCTCTTGGGAAACTCTGGACTTTGGACACACGGGCAGGGCAAGAAGGAGTGACATCAGAGCTGATATTTCCCTTTCACTCCCTCCTTTCCTCACTTTCCTCAGAACTAACAGGATCTCCATGTGTCACTTGATCTTATCTGCTGGCTAAGTCAGCAGATAAGTGTCAACCCAAGATATTTGGGTTGACACTCAGCCCAGCAGTATCCTATTGGTTTGCAAACACAGACTGCTTTAGTTCCTGCTGTGATGTGGCAAACACATTAGATCCTTCACCATTTTGTAGTGGATTCTTCTCCCAGCCAGTCAACATGGTGCCTCCAGCCCATGTGAGGCAGTTATAGGCATACTGTCTAAAAAAAAAAATATATATATATATATATATATAGCCCTACTACCTTTCTACAACTATACTTCAGAATGACTAAAAACATGTAGCCAGTGTCTTATGAAGTCATGTGGACTGAACATCTGAGATGCAAGAAACATTGATAACAAATACATAAATTGAGTAATCATTACCTGCATCATTATCATCACCATCATAGATTCTATTCATGAACCTTTCAGTAAATTCAAACTAACACCGGTAGTTCTGGTAGCTTATATTATAACACCCTTGAAACATGCAGGGCTAAGGAGGCTGTTAGCCCTGGGCTACGTCAAGTGCAGTGTGAACGCAGCTGAGTGTGGCCTGTATCACACTACATTCTCTATTCGTAGGGCATGTGTATCAGTGTCAATTATGAAAGTAAAATTAGACCAGCAATGAAAAACTAACCATGGATCCGGGTGAATCGTGTCTGTCTGGGGGAATATTCTCTTTCGACTTCCTGGTTTGACGCCCTGCTTTACTTCTGTGTCATGACTGTGCATAATGTGTCAGGTGCACTGGCGCACCACAGCTGGTTACTATAATAATTATATCTATTCATAAGAACACATCGTTCGTGTGGGAAACGTATGTAACCAGCTGTGGTGCGCCAGTGCACCTGACACATATGAATGTAACGTTAGACGAGTGAGATAACTATGCTGCATCCATCGCTCTCCTCACAAAACCACTGTCTGTTAGTCAAATCATACCAATGTCTATCAAACAGTACGCAGGCTACTGCAAAACAAACATAATAGTTACAGCTGGTATTTATTATTATTTATCGAACGTTAAAGGTGTTCATATAGGCTCCCTGTCCATACATCCTCTTTCCATTCATATCTGGAGACTGCGTTTACCTGTCCAGTGATGCCCGTGATAACAGCGACCTTCCTCGGCTTTTTCAGCTCTCCGTTCGCCCCGGTGCTGGTAGACGGTTCCGTGCATTGGGCCATTTTTGCGCGTAGTGTTTCAAAGTATCAAACCTACTGACTTGCTGTTCTGATGAGCAGTTGTGTGGTTGTACGGTAGACACTTCAAGCACAGGACCATCTGTAACTACAACATGTGACGTGCCAGGAAGTCCCTGCAGGACAGCCAATCGACAGATGGCAAGTAGCGTCGGAGCAGAGGAATCTTCAGGCAGAAGAGAAGATATTCGGTCTGGGGTTTCCCGTGCTTACTTGGACAGCGCCGACTAGCTACAGTAGTCCAACATGACTAAAACACTGACGATTGCATAAAGCAGGGATCATCAACTAGATTCAGTCGCGGGCCGATTTCTTTCTTGGGTAGATGGTCAGGGGGCCTGAAGATAATTACAAATAATTTGTAGACTAAAAATGTACTGTAAGAAGCCCAAACAGATATATTTGACTAAAACATAATCATTTCAAACCTTGCTTACATTTGTTTATGATCACATGTCACGAACCGGCTCAAAGCCCGTAACAAAAGGGAGACAACATGGAGATAAGGAATAACAAAATATATTTATTAACTAAGGTAACCTAAATGCAATTAACAATGGTGTGTGTAATCAGTAGTGTAAGTGAGTGTTTTGGCATGCATAAATGTGATAATGCAGGGTGTTGAAAGGTGCTAAAGCAAACAACCAACAGGCCACAAAAATACCACAACAAAATCTATGAAGGTGTCTGCATGGAGAGTGTTTCCCCAATGAATGTGGAAGAGGTCTATTGACCCCGGAACAACGTATCAGCCTCTGCGTCCCAAATTGAATTGACACAGCCTCTGCGTCCCAAATTGGCTACAAATAATATAGATGAGAACTCTCTTGGTAGATAGTGTGGTCTACAACTTATCATAATGTACTCTACCTTAGGCGAGCAATACCCCGAGACTTCTTTAATATTAGACATCGCGCACCAGCTGTTATTGACAAATAGACACACAACCCACCCTTCGTCTTACTAGACGTAGCTTCTTCTCTGTTCTGCTGGTGCATGGAAAATCACGCCACCTCTATATTATCCGTGTCGTCGTTCAGCCACGACTCGGTGAAACATAAAACATTACAGTTGTTAATGTCTCGTTGGTAGGATAATTGTAATCGTAGGTCATCAATTTTATTTTCCAATGATTGCATGTTATCCAGTAGAACGGATGGCAGTGGGAGTTTACTCACTCTCCTACAGATTCTCAGAAGGCAGCCCGACCTGCGCCCCCTTTTTCTCTGTCTTTTCTTCACGCAAATGACGGGGATTTGGGCCTGTTCCCAGGAAAGCAGTATATCCTCGTCAGACTCGTTAAAGGAAAATCCTTCTTCCAGTTCGTGGTGAGTAATCGCTGTTCTGATGTCTAGACGTTATTTTCGGCCATAAGAGACGGTAGCAGCAAGATTATGTACAAAATAAGTTACAAAATAAGTTGCAAACAACGCAAAACAAACTAGCAAAATAGCACAGTTGGATAGGAGCATGTAAAATGTCAGCCATCCTCTTCGGCGCCATCTTACTGTACTTACTGTACTTTCCTATGTTTTGTGAATTTACATGCATTACAATATGTAATTTACTGTAAATGTAATGGTAATGCATAGTGCAGACTCACCAGTTTTCTTGGTGAAATGTTCTCATGACTGAATTGACAGTTGATCTTTCTAGACTGGGGTGAACTAGTCTGGCAGCCTCTGCCATGGTAAGGCCTCTGTTTACCACATGGTCAATGATGATGGCCCGGACTTCATTAGACACAACAGTTCTCTGCCATCTTCCGCCATCTCTCTAATGTCCAACTCTTTGACGGGGCCCATGCCCACCTCTTTGACTTCTTTGACGGGGCCCATGCCGACCTCTTTGACAGGGCCCCTTGTCTACCAGCCCTTTGATTTCTTCCTCTCCCTTGCTGCCTGTCCTGCTTCATGTTGAAAGATATTGCAAGTGTTCACACACACACCCTTTTATATGGTTTACCAATTGTGGTTACCACTATGTAAAATCAATTAGCAATAACGAGTAGTCATTATGTATGGTTATCATGTATCATACATGCCATTTAGGTGTTTATACTCTTGCTTTAAGCAAGCACACTAAATATTAAACATGATCATATACACTGAGTGTACAATAACTGGAACTCTACTGGGTTTTCCCCGCTCAACCGTTTCCTGTGTGTATCAAGAGTGGTCCACCACCCAAAGGACATCCAGCCAACTTGACATATCTGTGGGAAGCATTGGCGTGAACATGGGCCAGCATCCCTGTGGAATGCTTTTGACACCTTGTAGAGTCCATGCCGCACGAATTGTGGCTGTTTTGAGGGCAAAAGGGGCAACTCAATAGTAGGGAGGTGTTCCTAATTTTTTGTACACTCAGTGTAGTTGTAACTTTGAATGGAAACCGCCATAGATCATGTGGAGCTGTAAGTTTTGGGTTGTCACTAGTTACCACAGCCACAAAGTCATAAACCCTGCCTATTTCTCAAATTTCTCTTAAAATGTCATTTTGAACCTAACCTTAACCTTAAAACCTAACCTTAACCACATTGCTGACCTTATGTGTCATGTTTTGTCTTTGATCTTCTTGTCTTGTCCCTGTGCTTCCCTCTGCTGGTCTTATTAGGTTCTGTCCCTCTTTCTATCCCTCTCTCTCCTCCTCCCTCTCTCCCTCTCCCGCTCTCTCTCTCTATCGTTCCGTTCCTGCTCCCAGCTGTTTCTCATTCTCCTAACGACCTCATTTACTCTTTCACACCTGTCCCCTATTTTGCCCTCTGATTAGAGTCCCTATTTCTCCCTCTGTTTTCCGCTTCTGTCTTTGTCGGATTCTTGTTTGAGGTTTGCTGCTCTGTGTCCTTGTTCCGCCCTGTCGTGTTTTTGCCTTTGTCAGATGCTGCGTGTGAGCAGGTGTCTATGTCAGCTACGGTCTGTGCCTTCCTGAAGCGACCTGCAGTCTGTGGTCGCGTCTCCAGTCGTTCCTCTCTACTGACGAGAGGTTTTCAGTTTCCTGTTTTGGATTTACCTTTGATAATATCCAGGAGAATCATTGTTTGTTTAAAACTGGAATAAAGACTCTGTTTCTATTACGTCGCTTTTGGGTCCTCCTTCATCAGCATAACATTATGCTTAGCCCTAACCTTAAATGAAGAACAAACAGCTGTAACGTTCGTCGTCTGGAGGAGAAGAAGAGGACCAAGATGCAGCGTCGTATGTGTCCATAATGTTTTAATAATAAAACTGAACACTGAAAACAAAACAATAAACCGACAAACGAACAGTCCTGAAAGGTGAAACACAAAAACACTAAACAGGAAATACCCACCCACAAAACACAACAGAAAATAGGCTACCTAAATATGGTTCCCAATCAGAGACAACGACTAACACCTGCCTCTGATTGAGAACCATATCAAGCCAAATGAAAAACCCAACATAGAAACACAAAACATAGATAACCCACCCAACTCACATCCTGACCAACTAAAACAAAGAAATAACACAAGAACTAGGGTCAGAACGTGACAACAGCATTTTGATGATATAGACCATTTTGACTTTGTGGCTGCGGTAATTAGTGGAAACCCACGGTTTGGTGCCAAATGGAGAGAAAAAAACACACGAAAAACAAATGAATGAATCGGCATGCCGACCACAAACCCTCATATATTTCTTTCTTTTGACAAAACACTTTGTAAACAAGTAACCTTGGCCTATCGTGTGGTACCAACTTTGCTGTATGTTATGACACACAATTCGTTACTTTTCCTTACTATTTGAGTGACCGATTTGGAGGGATGATGGGTTGGAAATCAAGTATGTTCATGTTATTGGGGCTGAATGAAACCCAGTAGGCCTGGGCCAAGTTCTGGAACAATTTCATAATTTTCTGCTGAGGTCACATCTATATTGCATCTTCTGAAATTCTTCTTAAAGACAGATCTGAGATCTGACTTTCCCGGGACGCTTTCCCCAAAATAATGCCTGGACAGAAAATCGCTTAGTCCATTATGGCATGGAGAGAGTAGAACATTTGGACAACGATTATTGACGCCATCCCAACACCAGACGCTCACCACTCCCTTCCTCTCCTCTCCTCCCTTCCCCTCCTCTCCTCCCTTCCTCTCCCCTCTTTTCCCCCTCTCCTTCCCTCCTCTCCTCCCTTCCTCCATCATCTCCTCCTGCCCTCTACACACAACTATGATCCTATCAGTTTGACAGACATGGAACTCTAGTTAGAAAAACAGTACAAAAATAATTTCATGCATTTAAAAGCTTTTAAATATACCCCCCTCCCCTCCCCCCCTCACAGCCAACACAGACACTGAGACAAAACCAGGATGACTAATAAAGACCCAACCTGTATGTGTATGCGCGCTTGTGTGCATGCGCGAGTGTGTGTATGTGTGTGTGGCAGAAGGATGTACACAGGATGTATAACATTACATTTCTCCGAGAGAGGGTGTGCTAGTGTGAAGGGTCCATTATGAATGAATCCTTGTAGTGACAGCCGAGTATCCGGTTCACCCTGTTAATGAATTATATGCTGGAAAACACACATGCGTATGTGTAATTTATTTACAGATTGAATACTATTTCATTGTATATGCACATAGCCAAATATGCTTGCAGACAAAGATACCTGTTTACACATATAACATCCATATACTGTACATTCAACTGCACATAAAGTTATACATCTCCCATGCTGTGTGTAAAGGTACATGTAAAAGCATAGTTGAAGTTCAGTGTCACAGGGAAATATCAATACATTTATAATTCATTGTTACATGTTGTTTTTTTTTACAGCAAACAGTATGTTATTGTTCCATGAGCTGAAGACTGAAGACTGGAGAGAGAGAGAGAGGGATAGAGAGGGAAAGAAGGAGAGAGAGGGAGAGAGGGAAAGAGAGGGAAAGAAGGGGAGAGAGGGAGAGAGAGGGAGAGAAGGAGAGAGGGAGAGAGAGGGAGAGAGGGAGAGAGAGAGAGAAGGAGAGAGGGAGGGAGAGGGAGAGAGGGATGGGAGGGAGAGAGAGGAAGAGAATGAGAGAGGGAGAGAGAGAGAGAAGGAGAGAGGGAGGGAGAGGGAGAGAGGAAAGAGGTAAAGACAGGGGGAGAGGGAGAGAGAGGGAGAGGGAGAGAGAGAGGACAAAGGGAGAGAGAGAGAGAGAGAGAGAGAGAGAGAGAGAGAGAGAGAGGGAGGGAGAGATAGGGAGAGGGACAGAGAGAGAGAGAGAGGGAGAGAGAGAAGGACAGAGGGAGAGGGAGAGAGAGGGAGAGAGAGGGAGAGAGAGAGAGAAGGACATAGGGAGAGGGAGAGAGAGAGAGAGAGAGAGGACAGAGGGAGAGAGAGAGAGGGAAGGACAGAGGGAGTGAGAGGGAGAGAATGGGTTTCTCTAAGCAGAAGCAGATGTTTTAGATTGATCTCCACTGATCTCTTCTTCCAGAGGCCTGTAGTGAGAATGAAAACTGCTGGTGAACACACACACACACACAGTAATGGGAATATTTAAGAGTAATAAAGTTAAGAGCAACTAACACAATGCACAGCACATTTTTATACTTTCTGTAATACACATGACTTTCAGGGTTCTGTTTGTGCAAGATGTTGTGACTGACACCAGACTGGAAGTACAAGGACACTGATGATTATTGTATTATCTGAAACACTGTGTGATTCTGTAGCTGTGACAATGTCACCATTTTTTTCTTTAACTAGGCAAGTCAGTTAAGACCAAATTCTTATTTACAATGACGGCCTACCCTGGCCAGACCCGAACAACGCTGGGCTAATTGTGCACCGCCCTACGGGACTCCCAATCACAGCCTGATGTGATCCAGCCTGGATTTGAACCAGGGGCTGTAGTGACATCTCTTGCACTGAGATGCAGTGCCTTAGACCGCTGCGCCACTTGGGAGACTTCTGATTATTCTGATTAGTGACTATTCTCTAAAGGACAGCCAAGTGTGTAGCTATGGCCAGTCATCTCACAGGAAATAGCAGCATGTGATAGCACCCATTATTTATATCTCTACTTTGCACATTCTTCCACTGCAAATCAACCATTCCAGTGTTTTACTTGCTATATTGTATTTACTTCGCCACCATGGCCTTTTTTTGCCTTCACCTCCCTTATCTCACCTCACTTGCTCACATTGTATATAGACTTATTCTTCTACTGTATTATTGACTGTATGTTTGTTTTACTCCATGTGTAACTCTGTGTTGTTGTATGTGTCAAACTGCTTTGCTTTATCTTGGCCAGGTCGCAGTTGCAAATGAGAACGTGTTCTCAACTTGCCTACCTGGTTAAATAAAGGTGAAATAAAAATAAATAAATAAATGTGTGTGCAGCTAAAGTTAGCTCTTAGACACTGTGTATGGATGCAGGCCTACTCTACATGGGCCAATGAAAACCAATAGAGTATAACATTACAACCCCCCTTCTAAGAAGAAGAGTAATGCACTGAAAATAATCCAATTGAGTAAACGTCCTTGTGTGCGTGTGCATTTGTGTGTGTGTGTGGCATGTGGTGATCAAATCCTGTCAGTGTGTGGTACCAGATGCGGCCGCAGATTCATAAACCTCTGCAATAGGCCTAGTAAATCCAGCTGACGTACCTCTTCTCGGCAAACCCTCTGACTTACCAATCATTCCCGGCAGCCTTAAGCATGGGCAACTGTCCCGTCAGTGACGTAAACTAGCCAGTTAGGGCCAGACAAGGCAATATTGACACAGTGCTTTATCGATCTAGATCAACACATTCAGAACACATCTGAAGGACAGCAGATGACTGCGTCAACATTGTCTTAACATCGTTCAGATAAGCTTTTTTAGCCCAGTGTTTCACCTGTCAATTCTCATTCTATTCAGAAAATCCAAGGTCTTCAATTCAGGCTTCTTATCAAGCACTGTGAATGTGAAATGTACTGTTTTCAGGTACATTTATAGTCCGCTCAGGTGAAAAGAAGTAGCTTGCATTAAGTTAGTTGACAGTTCAAGACTACTGTTGTTCATTTAACTCGGTTCATCGTTAACCTCCCTGTAGGGATATTTATTTTGCAGCACAGACAAAGCACATGAGACCATTCTGCCTCCAAAATGGCACCCTATTACCTATAAAGTGCACTACATTTAAGTAGTGCGCACTATATAGGGAATCGGGTGCCATTGGTTCCGGTCAAAAGTACTGCACTTCATAGGGAATAGGCTACTATAATAGGAATTTCCAGGTGAACAAAAAGGAGAGCAGTGGTTGGTTGATAAAGTCAATCAAAAATATGTCCAGTTTATTACAAGTTGTAACAGGGAGACGCCACCCAGCACAGAAGCAATGTCTAACTGGCCTCTCGGAGACAGGCCCTTTCAACCCATCAGTGGAGGCTGCTGAGGTGAGAACGGCTCATAATAATGGCCAGAACGGAGCAAATGGAATGGCATCAAATACCTGGACACCATGTGTTGGATGTATTTGATCCCATTCCACTGATTCTACTCCAGTCATTATCACGAGCCAATGCTCCCCAATTTTTTGTGTAAGCTACACCACACGATATTGTATACAGTGCATTTCAATCACAGATAAAGACATTAGGCCACTTAAGACAGAAACGATGAGAGGGAGATTGGTTGGGGAGGCATATATTGTGAAGGTTTAGCAACCCAAACATTGCTCGTTCGAATCACATCATGGACAGCATTAGCATTTCAGCTAATTAGCAACTTTGCAACGACCTATTACTTTTAAACTACTTATCTAGCATGTTACCTAACCCTAACCCCTAACCTAAACCTCAAACCCTAACCCTAAACTTAACCCCTAACCCTAACTTTTATACTTAACCCCTAATCTTAACCCCCTAGCCTAACTAATGTTAGCCACCTAGCTAACCTACCTAATGTTAGCCACAACAAATTGGAATTCGTAAGAAAATTGTGTAATGTACACATGCGTTATGAAGAAAATTGTGTAATACACACAAGAAATACTTTTTTGTTTGCCTTTATAAAAACATTTCTAAAAAGTCATTTCTGTCTATTTCACAATAAGCTGTGATAGTGTGTTGGCCATTAATATCCTTATCAGACAACACCAAATGTTCTGTAAACACCATCCCAAGAGGCTCGTAGGAAGTCAAAAAAAAGACAGTCAACTGCTGCTGAAAAACACAGTGTGCATAGAATTTCATCAATACAATACAACAGGAAATAATCAGTGTGTCCTCGGTCCTTTTACTTCCAGTCTGGAGTCAATCACTATCAACAGATATGAGAATAATCCATGACATTCAGCAGGTTGATCATCAACCCGATCCTTGACTGTTGCAAATGAAACTCTGGAAAGTATGTGTATTACAGAAACTTTAAATATGCTAAACATTGTGCTGATCACTCTTAATAGAATGTGAACTATAGTCATCTTCAATATTCCCATTACACTGCCATTTGGGAGGCAGGCATAACCATTTGGTTTGAACGTTTGGAGTGATAGAAAATACCTTTTGAGGCAATCAAATACACTGAGCAAATACCATAATGTGACCTTGTATAAAAACATTCGTTTTTATGTCTCAGTTGGTGTCTCAGGTTATGTCCCAAATGGTAACCTATTCCTTATTTAGTGCACTGCTCTGGTCAAAAGTAGTGCATTATGTAGGGAATAGGGTTCTTTTTAGGACACTCTCTCAGCCTGTCTGTAACATTATGAAAGCACTCACTCACTGCCTGGCCTAAACGTAAACACCATCTCATTGGCCTTCCAAATAAAAACCACCTGCCTGGGGGTCCTGAGAATCACAGAGGCTGTCCGTCCACCCTGCCCAATCAAAAGAGAAAAGCTTAGAAACATCCCAATGGGCACACACTGGTTGAATTAATGTTGGTTCCACGTCATTTCAGTGAAATTACATTGAATCAATGTGGAATAGATGTTGAATTGACATCTGTGCCAAGTGGGATTCCTTTTCCTTTGGTTTGATCTTTTCATCTGACTTCCTGCCTGTGTGTGTCTTGCTGTGTGTCTTGGTATGTGAGTCTGACTGTGTGCGTGTGTGTGTCTTGCTGTGTAGAAGCAGAGAAGAGAAGCCCTTCACACCATTACATCTGTATATGTGTGTGTGGGCCACCCACATCTTCAGGCATGTTCTCCCCCTTAACCTCCCCTTGCTGCTGTAAACACAATACCTCCGAGGCGACTCCCATCTCAAATCAGACGCATGATACACAAATACACCGACCTTCAGCTCAAATCAATTCATTATAACCCAATACTACAGATATTAATTTGGAATGCAGGGAATTTTAAACTTGTAGTGTATTTGAGGTTTAAAAAGGCTTCTGAAGTTTGTAATTTCCACTTTGAAATTTCAGACTTGATTTTCCCTCATGAAAAATGTACGAAAATGTCCATTAATTATAATCTACATAATAATTCACATATTCTATTGCTGCAGGATTATTTTCCTGCTGTAGCAAACTGGCTCAAATGAAGATCCTACATACTGTGTGTAAGATTAATAATACAACACCACCACACCACTGTCAATATCAGTAGTTCTACTACTAATAGTTCTACTACACTAGAGGTGGTACTGCTATTAGTAATGATATGTGACAGACGTACGGACGTCCATGTTCTGTGGTGGTCTCTGTCTCTTTACTGAGAGAATCGCCTGCTCTCTGTTTGTCCAGCTGGTCTTGATTCCGCTGTCTTAGATTGCAGTGCACGTCTGTGTGTGCGAGATAGGATCAAGGTATCTGTATTATTTTCTCTGGTCTTAAATTTAGTTTCTCACCATTTTGTCGTGAGAAAAGGGGAGGAGAGGAGAAGAGAGGGGAGGGGAGGAGAGAGTGGCGGAGGAGAGGAGAAGAGAGGGGAGGGGAGGAGAGAGGGGGGAGGAGAGCGGAGGGGGTAGTGCTGGATGGATCAAATAACTTTCACCTGCTTGGCTCAATGTGTGCATATTAAGAGTAATACAAATATTAGCTGGAATTCATTCAAACCATATATATGTTCCCACATGACCTCACCCTGACCTCTGACCGTTCATACTGACTCATTTCTGTCTCTCTGTCACAGGGATGTATTGACCAAAGGCAGGGCATGGAGTCGAATGAAACATTTTAAAGTGTCAGTTTTTAAATAATTTTAGAGCCAATATTCTAAAAGAGGTGTTGGTACTAAAACAGCACAGAATTCAAGGTGCCAGCCCATTTCAAGCACTGACCAGAGGCTGCCAATCTTCAATCAGAAAGACTAATGAAGACGACACAACAGTGGTGGGCCTGATCACAGACAGCGACAAGAAAGCCTAATAAAATAGACTGTCAGCTAAATCAAGGAAGTGATTGTGGTCGCATGTCACGAGCCGTGGAAGCCGAAGACAGTGGCCTCCAGCAGAGCAGTCTACACTCCCAACAAGAGGCCCGGATTGGATACAAACAACAAATAGTTTAGCCATTCTGAAGCCTGATCTTCCTGCACCTTCTTCGCTGGGGGTACCTGTGGATTTCCTCGTCCTGCTCAACCAGCCGTGATTTTGGGCAGCTCCATGGTAAGAAATGTGACCGTTCCTGGTGCAAAAACAATGTCCTATCCTGAAGCTTGAGTAAATGACATTGCTAAGCTGCTCCAGAATGTACTACGTCAAAACATGGATATCGTGGCATTGGACGCTTTAGCAGGATTCTTTCTCTTCACAACTGGCTATGGGATTATTGCAGTTCAATGGGTGTAACTTTTATTGAACATTTCGAAACCTTTTGGAAACAAAACACGTTTTATAAGGAGGATTGGATCCACCCAAATCATTTGGGTTCCAGGATCCTTTCACAGCATAATAAGGTGTGGTTGAGACAATGACTTATCAATGACCCAAGCCCAGCTCAGTTAATCCCTGTGACGCTGAGTTGTCATAATGCTTCAGCAAATGTGCATTATATCAGGGGCGTTGGTAGACACAATGTAAGTAACCTAATGTATGCCCCTCTAACTGACCTGAGTAACTCTGCTGATCCTACAGCTATTGTATGCAGGTGGTGTGCCCTAGTAGGAAGTCCACTTTATGCAGCTCACCATGCACTAACATAAATAACATGAGCATATCTACTTTTTCTAATCTTCCCAGTAATGCAATGAAAACAAGTGTCATAGCTGTCGCTCTCCTCATCCTCGGAAGAGGTGAGGAGAGAAGGATCTTCTGACCAAAATGCGGAGTCCGGGAAATATGCCATCTTTATTTATTAATAACGAAAACTGATGACACGAAAACAAACACTTTCAAAACTTACAAAATAACAAAACGACGTACAACGGAACCTGAACATAAACTTACATAGACAAACGTAAACTCACGAACAGGAACGGACATCGAAACATACGAACAGCCCAACAGCTCCAAAAGTGAATATATCGAACACAAACGAAGACATCACAAGAGACAATCACCCACCAACAAACAGTGAAAATGCCCTACCTAAATATGACTCTTGATTAGAGGAAAATGCAAACCACCTGCCTCTAATCAAGAGCCATACCAGGCAAACCGAAACCAACATAGAAACAGATAACATAGACTGCCCACCCAAAACACATGCCCTGACCATAAACACATAAAAAACAACATAAAACAGGTCAGGACTGTTACAACAAGTAAGCATCCCAGAAGAAAAGTGCTCAAAATAGCCCACATTAACATATGTAGCTTAGGAAACAAGGTTCATGAAATCAATAACTTGCTACTGACATATGACATTCATATTCTGACTATCTCTGAAACTCACTTAGATAATACCTTTGATGATACAGTGGTAGCAATACAAGGTTATAACATTTACAGAAAAGACAGAAATGCCAATGGTGGAAGTGTTGCTGTTTATATTCAGAACCACATTCCTGTAAAGATTAGAGAGGATCTCATGTTAAATATTGTTGAAGTAATATGGCCTCACTTAAAGCCCATTCTTGTGGGAAGCTGCTATTGACATCCATGTGCTAATAGTCAGTATCTGGATATCGTGTGAAATGCTTGATAATGTATGTGATATCACAGAGAGGTATATTTTTCTGGGTGATTTAAATATTGACTAGCTTTAATCAAGCTGCCCACTCAAGAAAAAGCTTCAAACTGTAACCAGTGTTTCACAATAAGCTGTGATAGTGTGTTGGCCATTAATATCCTTATCAGACAACACCAAATGTTCTGTAAACACCAGCCCAAGAGGCTCGTAGGAAGTCAAAATAAAAAGACAGTCAACTGCTGCAACCTGGTTCAGGTCATCAGTCAACCTACCAGGGTAGTTACAAACAACACAGGAATGAAATCATCAACATGTATTGATCACATCTTTACAAATGCTGCAGAAATTTGCTTGGAAGCAGTATCCAAATCCATCGGATGTAGTGATCACAATATAGTAGCCACATCTAGGAAAACCAAAGTTCCAAAGGCTGCGCCTAATATAGTGTATAAGAGGTCATACAATAAGTTTTGTTGTGATTCCTATGTTGTTGATGTACAGAATATTTGTTGGTCCGTGGTGTGTATTGAGGAGCAACCAGACGCTGCACTTGACATATTTCTGAAATTGCTTATTCCAGTTTCTAATAAGCATACACCCATTAAGAAAATTACTGTAAAACTGTTAAATCCCTGTGGTTGATGAGGAATTGAAAAATTGTATGGTTGAGATGAATGAGGCAAAAGGAATTATCACGTTTCAGGTAAGACCCAAATGCAGATTGTGTTGAAGTAACAATGTTTATTGCAACAACAAGGGCAGGCAAACGACAGGTCAAGGCCGACAGGGGTCGATAATCCAGAGTAGTGGGGAAAAGGTACAGGACAGCAGGCAGACTCAGGGTCAGTTAGAGTGGTCAGGGAGGCAGGCTCCGAGTCAGGGGTCAAAACCAGGAGGACGAGAAATGTACAATGCCGACCTCTGACGTACAATGCTATTTTACAGTAAACAAATTGACAACAGACTTTCAGCATGCTTATAGAGAAGGACATTCAACAAGCACAGCCCTTACACAAATGACTGATGATTGGCTGAGAGAAATTGATGATAAAAATATTGTGGGCGCTGTTTTGATAGACTTCAGCATGGCTTTTGACATTATCGATCATAGTCTGCTGCTGGAAAAACGTATGTGTTATGGCTTTATACCCCCTGCTACACGTATATTGTGGATAAAGAATTACCTGTCTAACAGAACACAGAGGGTGTTCTTTAATGGAAGTCTCTCCAACAGAATCCAGGTAGAATCAGGAATTCCTCAGGGCAGCTACCTAGGCCCCCTACTTTTTTCAATCTTTACTAATGACATGCCACTGGCTTTGAGTAAAACCAGTGTGTCTATGTATGCATATGACTCAACCCTATACACGTCAGCTACTACAGTGACTGAAATGCCTGCAACACTTAACAAAGAGCTGCAGTTAGTTTCAGAGCGGATGGCAAGGAATAAGTTAGTCCTAAATATTCAAAACTAAAAGCATTGTATTTGGGACAAATCATTCACTAAACCCTAACCCTCAACTAAATCTTGTAATAAATAATGTGGAAATTGAGCAAGTTGAGGTGACTAAACTGTTTGGAGTAACTGTGAATTGTAAACTGTCATGGTCTGTCCATAATAAAGCACTACTCTACCTTCTTAACAGCACTATCAACAAGGCAGGTCCTACAGGCCCTAGTTTTGTCGCACCTGGACTACTGTTCAGTCGTGTGGTTAGGTGCCACAAAAAGGTACTCAGGAAAATTGCAATTGGCTCAGAACAGGGCAGCAAGGCTTTACCTTGGATGTACACAGAGAGCTAATATTAATAATATGCATGTCAATCTCTCCTGGCTCAAAGTGGAGGAGAGATTGACTTCATCACTACTTGTATTTATCATAGGTATTGATATTTTGACACCCATGCATACCCCACAAGAGGTCTCTTCACAGTCCCCAAGTCCAGAACAGACTATGGGAGGCCCACAGTACTACATAAAGCCATGACTACATGGAACTCTATTCCACATCAAGTAACTGATGCAAGCAGTACAATTTTATTAACAAAACAGATAAAAAAACACCTTATGGAACAGCGGGGACTGTGAAGCAGCACAAACATAGGCACAGACGCATGCATACACACACACACACACACACACACACACACACACACACACACACACACACACACACACACACACACACACACACACACACACACACAATAACATACGCACTATACACACACGTACACATGGATTTGGTGTTGTAGATATGTGGTAGTGGTGGAGTATTGGCCTGAATGTACACAGTGTGTTGTGAAATCTGTGAATGTATTGTAACGTTTTTAAAATTGTATTACTGCCTTCATTTTGCTGGACCACAGGAAGTGTAGCTGCTGTCTTGGCAGCAGCTAATGGGGATCCATAATAAATACAAATACAAATACACACACATACACACACAGCACACACACACACACACAGTCACCGTTACTGCTACAATTTAAGATGCTCAACCATGCCACTACTCACTTTTGTACATGTCATAGTCTATACTGTATACTCTTACTGTCTACATATTCCAAACATTACTGATTTCTTTTTTTTTTACTACTTTTTGTTACTTGTTAGTTTTTTTGTTTTTTATAAATGTGTATTGCACTGTTGAGAAGAGCATTTCACTGTTCCGTTTATACCGTGTATTATGTGCACATGACCAATACACTTTGATTTGATTTGAGGAGAGGGTGTCAATAAGACCTATCATAACATATATATTGCCCTTCACTCATCCTCTGCTAAACCTTTGCATGTACATGTATTTTACTAAGGATTCTCTGCTCATAAAACCAGAGTGTCTCGTTGAGCTGGTTTGCCCAAACTCTTTTCAACATGATAGCATGCTAGCCGTTAGTTAAAGGTGTGTTATCTGTGTAATCAAATGCCAAGGCAACGATATGACAATGTTATACCTACAGTCTTGGGTTGACAGTAATGCATCATTTGTAACTGCCATTTCCAGTTACCTGTCATACCAGTTTGTATAAATGTCTGTAGCATCTCTCTCCCTCTGTCATCTATCTTCCTCTGACAGGACTGACCCCTACCTGGCTGACAGGACTGACTTCTACCTGGCTGACAGGACTGACTCCTACCTGGCTGACAGGACTGACTCCTACCTGGCTGACAGGACTCACTCCTACCTGGCTGACAGGACTGAATTCTACCTGGCTGACAGGACTGACTCCTACCTGGCTTACAGGACTGACTCCTACCTGGCTGTCAGGACTGAATACTACCTGGCTGACAGGACTCACTCCTACCTGGCTGTCAGGACTGAATTCTACCTGGCTGACAGGACTGACTCCTACCTGGCTTACAGGACTGACTCCTACCTGGCTGACAGGACTGACTCCTACTTGGCTGACAGGACTGACTCCTACCTGGCTGACAGGACTGACTCCTACTTGGCTGACAGGACTGATTCCTACCTGGCTGACAAGACTGACTCCTACCTGGCTGACAGGACTGACTCCTACCTGGCTGACAGGACTGACTCCTACCTGGCTGACAGGACTGACCCCTACCTGGCTGACAGGACTGACTCCTACCTGGCTGACAGGACTGACTCCTACCTGGCTGACAGGACTGACTCCTACTTGGCTGACAGGACTGATTCCTACCTGGCTGACAAGACTGACTCCTACCTGGCTTACAGGACTGACTCCTACCTGGCTGACAGGACTGACTCCTACCTGGCTGACAGGACTGACTCCTACCTGGCTGACAGGACTGACCCCTACCTGGCTGACAGGACTCACTCCTACCTGGCTGTCAGGACTGAATTCTACCTGGCTGACAGGACTGACTCCTACCTGGCTTACAGGACTGACTCCTACCTGGCTGACAGGACTGACTCCTACTTGGCTGACAGGACTGACTCCTACCTGGCTGACAGGACTGACTCCTACTTGGCTGACAGGACTGATTCCTACCTGGCTGACAAGACTGACTCCTACCTGGCTGACAGGACTGACTCCTACCTGGCTGACAAGACTGACTCCTACCTGGCTGACAGGACTGACCCCTACCTGGCTGACAGGACTGACTCCTACCTGGCTGACAGGACTGACTCCTACCTGGCTGACAGGACTGACTCCTACTTGGCTGACAGGACTGATTCCTACCTGGCTGACAAGACTGACTCCTACCTGGCTGACAGGACTGACTCCTACCTGGCTGACAGGACTGACTCCTACCTGGCTGACAGGACTCACTCCTACCTGGCTGACAGGACTGACCCCTACCTGGCTGACAGGACTGACTCCTACCTGGCTGACAGGACTGATTCCTACCTGGCTGATAAGACTGACCTCACTGAAGGAAATGCACACCAGGTGAGAAGCAGTGAGAAAGAAGGAGGGAAGAAGAAAAAGAAGGAAGGAGGATAAAGAAAGGAGTGGGGATCCTTCTGTCCTCTAGACACTGTAATCAAATCAAGTTTATTTTATATAGCCTTTCGTACATCAGCTAATATCTCGAAGTGCTGTACAGAAACCCAGCCTAAAACCCCAAACAGCAAGCAATGCAGGTGTAGAAGCACGGTGGCTAGGAAAAACTCCCTAGAAAGGCCAAAACCTAGGAAGAAACCTAGAGAGGAACCAGGCTATGAGGGGTGGCCAGTCCTCTTCTGGCTGTGCCGGGTGGAGATTATAACAGAACATGGCCAAGATGTTCAAAATGTTCATAAGTGACAAGCATGGTCAAATAATAATCAGGAATAAATGTCAGTTGGCTTTTCATAGCCGATCATTAAGAGTTGAAAACAGCAGGTCTGGGACAGGTAGGGGTTCCATAACCGCAGGCAGAACAGTTGAAACTGGAATAGCAGCAAGGCCAGGTGGACTGGGGACAGCAAGGAGTCATCATGCCTGGTAGTCCTGACGTATGGTCCTAGGGCTCAGGTCCTCCGAGAGAGAGAAAGAAAGAGAGAAGGAGAGAATTAGAGAGAGACAAGATTTTCAAAATGTTCATAAATGACAAGCATGGTCAAATAATAATCAGGAATAAATGTCAGTTGGCTTTTCATAGCCGATCATTAAGAGTTGAAAGCAGCAGGTCTGGGACAGGTAGGGGTTCCATAACCGCAGGCAGAACAGTTGAAACTGGAACAGCAGCAAGGCCAGGTGGACTGGGCTGAGTCACTGGCTTACTGGTGCTCTTTCATGCCGTCCCTAGGAGGGGTGCGTCACTTGAGTGGGTTGAGTTAGTGACGTGATCTTCCTGTCTGGGTTGGCGCCCCCCCTTGGTTTGTGCTGTGGTGGAGATCTTTGTGGGCTATACTCGGCCTTGTCTCAGGATTGTAAGTTGGTGGTTGAAGTTATCCCTCTAGTGGTGCGGGGGCTGTGCTTTGGCAAAGTGGGTGGGGTTATATCCTTCCTGTTTGGCCCTGTCCGGGGGTATCATCGGATGGGGCCACAGTGTCTCCTGACCCCTCCTGTCTCAGCCTCCAGTATTTATGCTGCAGTAGTTTATGTGTCGGGGGGCTAGGGTCAGTTGGTTATATCTGGAGTACTTCTCCTGTCTTATCCAGTGTCCTGTGTGAATTTAAGTATGCTCTCTCTAATTCTCTCCTTCTCTCTTTCTTTCTCTCTCTCGGAGAACCTGAGCCCTGGCAGGGTACAATCAGTACACAACACAAAGCACTGACAGGAGAGTGGAATCGCCCACCACACACACACACACCATAGCCACCCCCCTATACTAATCCAGTCTCAGGGGTGATGAGGTCATGTTAATTGACAGGCCCAAGGCTCATGCCGTGTTCATGTGCTAGTCGGAACTAGGAAAGTCAGAAATGTTCAATGTGCTAACTGGTTGAATGTGGCACATGTATAACTACAACCAGTTAGCACGTCGGAAATTTCAGAGTTTCCTACTTCCGACTAGCACGTCAACGCGGCATCAGACCTGTTTAGGCAGGTAGTCTAGCAGTTAGAGCATGGTACTTTTCCACTTTTATTTGCAATTCAAATCAACAAATGCACACGCAAAAAAAGCACACATATACATTGTATCCGGTGTGTATGCGCACACTCTTATCCATTTGTGTGCTTACTGCTTGATATAATGATATGTGTCGATTTATTTACACATGAACTTAGCTACCTGACCTGTGTGGGTTAAGTCATCTGTGTACTGTAGGCTTACCAGAATGAGTTGATGATGTCAGGTAATAGAGAGAGATATGTTCCTATGGCATGAATCCCACACAGTCTGTTTTAGATCAATTATGTTCTGTTCTGAATGGTGAGAACCTTTTCATAGGATTGACTATGCTCCACTTATCTCATTACTGGTAGAATAGAAAGCATGTGTCTGCCTGTCTATTTTACTGAAACCCAGTTCAGACAGTCACTTAATAAACACATCACATAGATTTCATTAAAATCAATTAGAGGGAAATTGTTTATGTTTAAAGGGTGACTGATTGAGTTCTGGATGTCTGTAGAAATAGATCAGATTCATCCTCCAAACAGTCCCCCCCTTTCTATGTTGTAGGCCTATTGTATTGAGTTTGAGTCGAGAATTCGGTGAGTCAGTGTGTGTGGGGTCCAAGTTTGAGAACTCATGAAGACTTCACACATTCTGAAAAACATTCCTCCTTGGCTACACCCCCCCCCCCCCCCTCCCTCTCTCTATGGTCAAAACGCCCCCATCCCTCCATCCCTTCAGGGTTTATTTGTTCAGGTGAGCGTAGTGAAGTGAATATACTGGCTTCTCAGTTGGAGGGCCTAATTACGTCTAGAACCTGCCGCTTTGATCTTGCTCTGCGTGACGCGACGTATCCCGCCGCCGCTGCGCTCAAGTCCTAGTTTTTAGGTAAATACCTGGAGGCAAGGCTCAAGGAGCACTAGCAGCACACCCATGGTGAGAAGTCAGGTCCTGTGGTCTCATCATGCAGCCCACCTCAGGCTTCAAACAGAGGGTAGACCTGTAGGTTTGTCATATAGGATCACGTACTATAGGCCTGATAGAACATGCTCTCTGTTATTAAAAAAGTCAGACGGTCCTTAACTATCTGACCAGCCAAAAAAATTCACCTCCTAGGCTACTTTATGTCTCACAATGATTGGGGTGAGCAAAAAAGAAAATGTTGAAAATAAACATTAAAGAAGTAGTGTTAAAATGCTTGTGTTCTAGCCTACTTTCCAGAGAATATGTAGAGGGTCCATTTGTTCTCTCCATGTTTAGGCAACAACTCTAACTGTAGTCAATATCTTGTATTCCAATGGACTTAATATAAAATACCAGAAATATGATGTTGATTTAGCAGGGACTATCCAAGCAACATGATATGGACTTTAAACAAATCAGACACGGGCTTCAGTACAGTGTAGGGACTAGGGCAGGGTTTCCCAAACTCGGTCCTCAGGACCCCAAGAGGTGCACATTTAGTTTTTTGCCCTAGCACTGCACAGCTGATTCAAATAGTCATCATCAAGCTTTGAATCAGCTGTGTAGTGTTAGAGCAAAAACCAAAACGTGCACCCCTTGGGGTCCTGAGGACAGAGTTTGGGAACTCTGGACTAGGGCTTTGGCCCGCATGAATTATGAGTCTCTAGCCTGGTGGTGATCAGTGCGAGTCTTGACTGACTGTCCTTGTCCGATACTGCTCCCTAGTGGCCATTATTAGACAAAACCTGGATACAGTCTCCAAATGATATGGCCGTATCCAAATGATGATCAAATATCAACAATTGATCATCTCTGTAGAAAAGGTTATTATTCTATCCACCCTTCCTATTTTTCTATGAATTATCTCTCTACTGTCAAACAAAGTATTATGTGCATTGCGTAGTAGAGTAAAACTAGGACAACATAAGTAATTTCAGTTTTTATTTCTGTCTATATTTATTTTTATACATTTCTAACTAGAATTATGTTTCATAATGACACAAAATCACAACGATATAAGGAGCACAATTGATTCCAGGGATGGCAAATCTGACAATCAATTATTAAATCAATCAATCAATAACTCAATATCTGACCAAGTAATAATCAACTCACTGCACAGTTTGAAAATAGTGAATCTATTACACAGAAAAACCTTTTTTTCTTTAGATCTACAATACAATTAATCAAACACTTCAAATTCAGACAATGAAACACAATTCATTAAATAAACAATTTTTAATGTGTTTTTTTCTCTCCTGGATAAATATTATATTATGTACCCTTCCTATGGAGGCTAAGCCTTGCATTTTAAGTAAAAATCCAGTTAGGAACCAAGATAATTCATGAACATAAGAACTAACTCCATAGACCGGTCTCAGATCTGTTGTAGCTCATGCGAACTCCATTGCTCATTGTCAAGCCAAACAGTCTGGCCTCCCAGCAATCAGATATCAGGATCAAATCTTCTGAAATTGACCCTAATTCAATAACCCTCACAGCTACCCTCCAATCACAAACCACTGGGCACAGATGTAAATTCAACGTCTATTCCACGTTGGGTCAACATCATTTCATTGTGTGCCCAGTCGGAAGGGTAGTGCAAATATGTGTCATGACAAGGAGTGACAAGGAGTTGGCATGACAACACAAACAGACTGGCACTTAGGCTACTAACTTCAGCGATAAACATGAATTCATATGAAATCATGAAATCATATAGGTTGTGTTTTGTTGATCAGTAAGATGCCTTCATGGAAGGTGAGAGGGTTAATCCAAAGGGCGAAAGCAAAGAAAGGTAAAAGGTCGAGGTCAAGCCAACAGCATGCAGGCACAGAAGAGGCGGCTTTACAGTATATTCACAGCAGCGGCTCGAGGAGAAATTAAAGTCAGTAGCAACGGGCAGAGCAGTAGAAGGAGTTAATAGTGAGGAATTATGTCTAATATCGACAAGTTTATGTTTACCTGGATTGATCATGATTGAATTATTTTAATGAATGTGATCTATGTAAAGTTTGATGGGGAGAAAGGTGTGTAAAAATGAATTCCTAACTCTATAGAAACTAAACTTTTACAATACCAGGAAAATAAATAGCACCCAAAGCTTTATTTTAAATCAAAACCCAATAAACAAATACAATGCAAAGGTATGATAAGACTTGGTAAACTAGGCCTGTGTTAAGTTATTTGAAATCCACAGTAAGCTGAAAATGTAATAAATATGATCGTTCAAAAAAGTGGTTCTGTTTGTATTTGATGGTGATACATTAAAGTGCATTTTATAGTGTCCGCTTTCCTTGACAAAGTACCAACCGTTAGAGCTATCTAATTCGATAGCTCCATCTGCGACATTTCAAGCTAGCTGTGGAGTGAGTTTACGGTACGTTTTTAACTCAGTTACACAAGCTGCAGAGCTAAACTAACAGATGCGAGGCAGAGTACAGTGCGGTAATCCAGTAGCCATAGAGATACGGCAGTGTTGGTCCAGTGTTGAGCCCTGTCCCTGGCCTCCATGTCATCATAAGGCGCGCACAGGGTCTTGGGAGTCATTTTGGAGGGGACACTCATTTTGGATGGGAGACTAAACCAACACAAAAGAGGGACAATAAGACCCCAATGTTTGGCATCTACATTATATTTGTGAATATATACTGAACAAAAATACAGTTGAAGTCGGAAGTTTACATACATTTAGGTTGGAGTCATTAAAACTCGTTTTTCAACCACTCCAAACATTTCTTGTTAACAAACTATAGTTTTGGAAGTTGGTTAGGATATCTCCTTCGTGCATGACAGAAGTAATTTTTTCAACAATTGTTTACAGACAGATTATTTCATTTATAATTCACTGTATCACAATTCCAGTGGGTCAAAAGTTTACATACACTAAGTTGACTGTGCCTTTAAACAGCTTGGAAAATTCCAGAAAATTATGTCATGGCTTTAGAAGCTTCTGATAGGTTAATTGATATCATTTGAGTCAATTGGAGATGTACCTGTGTACCAAGGCCTACCTTCAAACTCAGTGCCTCTTTGCCTGACAACATGGGAAAATCTAAAGAAATCAGCCAAGACCTTAGAAAAAAATTGTAGACCTCCACAAGTCTGGTTCATCCTTGGGAGCAATTTCCAAACGCCTGAAGGTACCACGTTCATCTGTACAAACAATAGTACGCAAGTATAAACACCATGGGATCATGCAGCCGTCATACTGCTCAGGATGGAGATGCGTTCTGTCTCCTAGAGATGAACGTACTTCGGTGCAAAAAGTGCAAATCAATCCCAGAACAACAGCAAAGGACCTTGTGAAGATGCTGGAGGACACAAGTACAAAGGTATCTATATCCACAGTAAAACGAGTCCTATATCGACATAACCTGAAAAGCCGCTCAGCAAGGAAGAAGCCACTGCTCCAAAACCGCCATAAAAAGCCAGACTACAGTTTGCAACTGCACATGGGGACAAAGATCGTACTTTTTGAAGAATTATCCTCTGGTCTGATGAAACAAAAATAGAACTGCTTGGTCATAATGACCATCGTTATGTTTGGAGGAAAAAGAGGGAGGCTTGCAAGCCGAAGAACACCATCCCATCCGTGAATCACTGGGGTGGCAGCATCATGTTGTGGGGGTGCTTTGCTGCAGGAGGGACTGGTGCACTTCACAAATTAGATGGCATCATGAGGAAAGAAAAATTATGTGGGTATATTGAAGAATTATCTCAAGACATCAGTCAGGAAGTTAAGCTTGGTCGCAAATGGGTCTTCCAAATGGACAATGACCCCAAGCATACTTCCAAAGTTGTGGCAAAATGGCTTAAGGACAACAAAGTCAAGGTATTGGAGTGGCCATCACAAAGCCCTGACTTCAATCCCATAGAAAATTTGTGTGGCAGAACTGAAAAAGCATGTGCGAGCAAGGAGGCCTACAAACCTGACTCAGTTACACCAGCTCTGTCAGGAGGAATGGGCCAAAATTCACCCCACTTATTGTGAGAAGCTTGTGGAAGGCTACCCGAAATGTTTGACCCAAGTTAAACAATTTAAAGGCAATGCTACCAAATACTAATTGAGTTTATGTAAACTTCTGTCCCACTGGGAATGTGATGAAAGAAATAAAAGCTGAAATAAATCATTCTCTCTACTATTATTCTTTATTTCACATTCTTAAAATAAAGTGGTGATCCTAACCTACCTAATACATGGAATTCTTACTAGGATTAAATGTCAGGAATTGTGAAAAACTGAGTTTAAATGTATTTGGCTAAGACGTACGTAAACTTACGACTTCAACTGTATTAACACAACATGCACCAATTTCAAATATTTTACTGAGTTACAGTTCATATAAGGAAATCAGTCAATTTAAATATTTAGGACACATGACTGGGCAGGGTTGCAGCCATAGGTGGGCCTGGGAGGGTACCCACTGGGGATCAAGACCCAGACCATCCTGCAGTTGAAGAAGCTGGATGTGAAGGTCCTGTGCTGGCATGGTTACACATGGTCTGCGGTTGTGAAGCCGGTTGGACTAAATGCCAAATTTTCAAAAACAATGTTGGTGGCAGCTTATGGTAGAGAAATTAACTTTACATTATCTGGCAACAACTCTGGTGGACATTCCTGCAGTCAGCATGACAACTGCATGCTCCCTCCAAACTTGAGACATCTGTGGCATTGTGTGTGTCACGATCTTGGAAATGAGCGGACCAAGGCGCAGCGTGAGTATAGTTCCACATATTTATTTTTGTGAAACTAACAAAACAAAATAACAAACTTAAAGAACGTGAGGACGTAGTGCCCAAACACACTAACAACAATCAATATCCCACAAACATAGGTGGGAGAAATGATACCTAAATATGATCCCCAATTAGAGGCAACGATTACAGCTGCCTCTAATTGGGAACCAAACCAAAACACCAACATAGAAATGTTAAACTAGAACACCCCCTCGCCACGCCCTGACCTACTACACCATAGAAAAACAAGGGCTCTCTATGGTCAGGGCGTGACAGTGTGTGTGACAAATCTGCACATTTTAGTGGCCTTTTATTGTCCCCAGTACAAGGTGCACCTGTGTAATGCTGTTTAATCAGCTTCTTGATATGCCATACCTGTCAGGTGGATGGATTATCTTGGGAAAGGAGAAATGTTCAATAAAAGGGATGTAGACAAATTTGTGCAATTTCTTTTAGCAAAATATGTTTTTGTTCGTATGGAAAATGTCTGGGATTTTTTATTTCAGCTCGTAAAACATGGGACCAACACTTTACATGTTGGATTTATATTTTTGTTCAGTGTAGATGTACAGTATACAGTAGCTGAAGATGAATGGCATGTCTAGAAAGTGTGTGATAGTGTATGGTGGGCTGGGTGGTTTTCACAGCTTACCTGTCTAGATCTACGGGGAGGGAAAGGGTGTGTTGAGTGGCACTTATGTTTCTGTAAGAAATAGGTACAGTATATTCACCATATTATTTTTTGTGATAAAAATTGGTTTAATCCATCCATGCATTAATGCCAAAAATACTCTAAGTCGGAAAGTGTGTCTACGTGTATGTATGTGTGTGTGTGTGTGTGTGTGTGTGTGTGTGTGTGTGTGTGTGTGTGTGTGTGTGTGTGTGTGTGTGTGTGTGTGTGTGTTTGCGTGTGTGTGTGTGTGTGTGTGTGTGTGTGTGTGTGTGTGTGTGTGTGTGTGTGTGTGTGTGTGTGTGTGTGTTTGTTTATTCTACCTTCTGATGCAGGCGATAGTGAAGATTGTGATTGGACAGCCAGGAATGTTTTAGTGACTGTGAGGCACTCATCCTCCAACTAGAGAACACACACAAACACACACATACATTATTAAAACACACACTCTCACAGGGATACACAGGTCCACAACTGAATAATAATACAACTTTAGAGAACTACAACATAGAGAACTACAACACACACACACACACACACACACACACACACACACACACACACACACACACACACACACACACACACACACACACACATGGTACCCCTCACCTCTTGCTCTTGACCAGCAGAAGTGTGATGAAGTCTTTGGCTTCCTCAGAGATGTCTGTAAACTCCTCCTCCTCAAAGTTCCACTGACAGGCCAGGATATTGTTCAGAGTCTCATTGTCATCGTCCCCCAGGAACGGAGACAGACCTGTCAGCCTGGAGAAAAGGATGTATTCTATAGTGTGTTCATGGGTGGTGTATGTACACACTGACTACTTCCTGCTGACTTCTTGTGAGGTCCCCCTCGCAAAAGAGGGTTCTAACCTCAAGGCCATTTTCCAAGTTAAATAAAAACAGGTACAATATGTGAGCACAAGAAGGTAATGGCTAGTGGATATCAGGACCCCCAGCAATGTGGATATCAGGCCCCCCAGCAATGTAACGGTCAGTGGATATCAGGACCCCCAGTAATGTAACGGTTAGTGGATATCAGGACCCTCAGTAATGTAACAGTTAGTGGATATCAGGACTCTCAGTAATGTAACAGTTAGTGGATATCAGGACCCTCAGTAATGTAACAGTTAGTGGATATCAGGACCCCCCAGCAATGTCGATATCAGGACCCCCAGTAATGTAACAGTTAGTGGATATCAGGACTCTCAGTAATGTAACGGTTAGTGGATATCAGGGCTCTCAGTAATGTAACAGTTAGTGGATATCAGGACCCTCAGCAATGTTTTTTTTATTATTTTTTTATTTCACCTTTATTTAACCAGGTAGGCTAGTTGAGAACAAGTTCTCATTTGCAACTGCGACCTGGCCAAGATAAAGCATAGCAGTGTGAACAGACAACAACACAGAGTTACACATGGAGTAAACAATAAACAAGTCAATAACATGGTAGAAAAAAAGAGAATCTATATACAATGTGTGCAAAAGGCATGAGGTAGGCAATAAATCGAATAATTACAATTTAGCAGATTAACACTGGAGTGATAAATCATCAGATGATCATGTGCAAGAAGAGATACTGGTGTGCAAAAGAGCAGAAAAGTAAATAAATAAAAGCAGTATGGGGGTGAGGTAGGTAAATTGGGTGGGTAGTTTACAGATGGACTATGTACAGCTGCAGCGATCGGTTAGCTGCTCGGATAGCAGATTTTTAAAGTTGTTGAGGGAGATAAAAGTCTCCAACTTCAGAGATTTTTGCAATTCGTTCCAGTCGCAGGCAGCAGAGAACTGGAAGGAAAGGCGTCCAAATGAGGTTTTGGCTTTAGGGATGATCAGTGAGATACACCTGCTGGAGCGCGTGCTACCGGTGGGTGTAGCCATCGTGACCAGTGAACTGAGATAAGGCGGCACTTTACCTAGCATAGCCTTGTAGATGACCTGGAGCCAGTGGGTCTGACGACGAACATGTAGCGAGGGCCAGCCGACTAGGGCATACAGGTCGCAGTGGTGGGTCGTATAAGGTGCTTTAGTAACAAAACGGATGGCACTGTGATAAACTGCATCCAGTTTGCTGAGTAGACTATTGGAAGCTATTTTGTAGATGACATCGCCGAAGTCGAGGATCGGTAGGATAGTCAGTTTTACTAGGGTAAGTTTGGCGGCGTGAGTGAAGGAGGCTTTGTTCCGGAATAGAAAGCCGACTCTAGATTTGATTTTGGATTGGAGATGTTTGATATGAGTCTGGAAGGAGAGTTTGCAGTCTAGCCAGACACCTAGGTACTTATAGATGTCCACATATTCTAGGTCGGAACCGTCCAGGGTGGTGATGCTAGTCGGGCGTGCGGGTGCAGGCAGCGAACGGTTGAAAAGCATGCATTTGGTTTTACTAGCGTTTAAGAGCAGTTGGAGGCCACGGAAGGAGTGTTGTATGGCATTGAAGCTCGTTTGGAGGTTAGATAGCACAGTGTCCCGGGAAGGGCCAGAAGTATACAGAATGGTGTGCGTAGAGGTGGATCAGGGAATCGCCCGCAGCAAGAGCAACATCATTGATGTATACAGAGAAAAGAGTCGGCCCGAGAATTGAACCCTGTGGTACCCCCATAGAGACTGCCAGAGGACCGGACAACATGCCCTCCGATTTGACACACTGAACTCTGTCTGCAAAGTAGTTGGTGAACCAGGCAAGGCAGTCATTAGAAAAACCGAGGCTATTGAGTCTGCCGATAAGAATATGGTGATTGACAGAGTCGAAAGCCTTGGCCAGGTCGATGAAGACGGCTGCACAGTAATGTCTTTTATCGATGGCGGTTATGATATCGTTTAGTACCTTGAGCGTGGCTGAGGTGCACCCGTGACCGGCTCGGAAACCGGATTGCACAGCGGAGAAGGTACGGTGGGATTCGAGATGGTCAGTGATCTGTTTGTTGACTTGGCTTTCGAAGACCTTAGCTAGGCAGGGCAGGATGGATATAGGTCTGTAACAGTTTGGGTCCAGGGTGTCTCCCCCTTTGAAGAGGGGGATGACAGCGGCAGCTTTCCAATCCTTGGGGATCTCAGATGATACGAAGGAGAGGTTGAACAGGCTGGTAATAGGGGGTGCGACAATGGCGGCGGACAGTTTCAGAAATAGGGGGTCCAGATTGTCAAGCCCAGCTGATTTGTATGGGTCCAGGTTTTCCAGCTCTTTCAGAACATCTGCTATCTGGATATGGGTAAAGGAGAAGCTGGGGAGGCTTGGGCGAGTAGCAGCGGGGGGGGCGGGGCTGTTGGTCAAGGTTGAAGTCGCCAGGTGGAAGGCATGGCCAGCCATTGAGAAATGTTTGTTGAAGTTTTCGATTATCACGGACTTATCAGTGGTGACCGTGTTATCTAGCCTCAGTGCAGTGGGCAGCTGGGAGGAGGTGCTCTTGTTTTCCATGGACTTTACAGTATCCCAGAACTTTTTGGAGTTAGAGCTACAGGATGCAAATTTCTGCTTGAAAAACCTGGCCTTTGCTTTCCTGACTGACTGTGTGTATTGGTTCTTGAGTTCCCTGAACAGTTGCATATCGTGGGGGCTCTTCGATGCTATTGCAGTTCGCCACAGGATGTTTTTGTGCTGGTCGAGGGCAGTCAGGTCTGGAGTGAACCAAGGGCTATATCTGTTCTTGGTTCTGCATTTTTTGAACGGAGCATGCTTGTCTAATATGGTGAGGAAGTAACTTTTAAAGAATGACCAGGCATCCTCAACTGACGGGATGAGGTCAATATCCTTCCAGGGTACCCGGGCCAGGTCGATTAGAAAGGCCTGCTCGCAGAAGTGTTTTAGGGAGCGTTTGACAGTGATGAGGGGTGGTCGTTTGACCGTGGACCCGTGGCGAATACAGGCAATGAGGCAGTGATCGCTGAGATCTTGATTGAAGACAGCAGAGGTGTATTTGGAGGGCAAGTTGGTCAGGATAATGTCTATTAGGGTGCCCATGTTTACGGATTTAGGGTTGTACCTGGTGGGTTCCTTGATGATTTGTGTGAGATTGAGGGCATCAAGCTTAGATTGTAGGACTGCCGGGGTGTTAAGCATATCCCAGTTTAGGTCACCTAACAGAACAAACTCTGAAGCTAGATGGGGAGCGATCAGTTCACAGATGGTGTCCAGGGCACAGCTGGGAGCTGAGGGGGGTCGGTAGCAGGCGGCAACAGTGAGAGACTTATTTCTGGAGAGATTAATTTTTAAAATTAGAAGTTCGAACTGTTTGGGCATAGACTTGGAAAGTATGACAGAACTTTGCAGGCTATCTCTGCAGTAGATTGCAACTCCTCCCCCTTTGGCAGTTCTATCTTGACGGAAAGTGTTATAGTTGGGTATGGAAATCTCAGAGTTTTTGGTGGCCTTCCTAAGCCAGGATTCAGACACAGCAAGGACATCAGGGTTGGCAGAGTGTGCTAAAGCGGTGAGTAAGGCAAACTTAGGGAGGAGGCTTCTGATGTTGACATGCATGAGGCCAAGGCTTTTTCGATCACAGAAGTCAACAAATGAGGGTGACTGGGGACATGCAGGGCCTGGGTTTACCTCCACATCACCCGAGGAACAGAGGAGTAGTAGGATGAGGGTGCGGCTAAAGGCTATCAAAACTGGTCGCCTAGAGCGTTGGGGACAAGGAATAAAAGGAGCAGATTTATGGGCGTGGTAGAATAGATTCTGGGCATAATGTGCAGACCAGGGTATGGTGGGGCACGGGTACAGCGGAGGCAAGCCCAGGCACTGGGTGATGATAAGAGAGGTTGTATCTCTGGACATGCTGGTCTCAATGGGTGAGGTCACCGCATGTGTGGAGGGTGGGACAAAGGAGGTATCAGAGGTACGGAGAGTGGAACTACGGGGTCCATTGCAAACCAAAACAATGATAACTAGCCTGAACAACAGTATGCAAGGCATATTGATATTTGAGAGAGACATACAATAAGGCATAAAGTGATTGCAGGTCATGATTGGGAGAGCTAGCTAAAAACAACAGGTGAGATAACAGCAGCTAGTCAGCTAACACAGCAACAGAAGGTAAAAATGGCGACGACTGGGCAGAGAGGGTCGGATTAACTACACACAGATCCTGAGTTAAGGCACAGAACCGACAGATAAAACACAAATAAACAGAATGGAGTACCATGAATTAATGGACAGTCAAGCAGGCATCAGCTATGTAGCCAAGTGATCATAGTGTCCAGGGGGCAGCCGTAGATGGAGCAGTGAGGCCTCCACTAAGCTAGCACGCGTTTAAAGTTAGTAGCCCGGGGGGTGGTCTGCTCAGACGGAGGGGGTCTGCTCAGACGGAGACCGGTTGAGGGCACAGAGAATCCAAGCCGGATAGCGATGGCGAAAGAGAGGTTGTGAATTGTAGAATTGTGTTTGCTAACTGGTGCTAGCTTCCTGGCTGCGCTAGCTGCAAGATAAGCTAGCAGTTAGCAGACCGGGGCAGGCAAGTTAGCCTTTGGGGGACGTCGCGATGGGGGGGGAAGTCTGTTTTTGCCTCTTCGTGCGGTGACGTCGATAGACCAGTCGTGGAATTAGTAGGGTTCCAGGTAGCTCTAGGTAGCTAACAGGCCTAGTAGGTTAGCAGAATGGGCCTTCAGCGGGCGTCACGCCTGAGGGGCCTGTTGGAGTCCTCGGGCAGATTATGTCGGTATTCCAGTCGTAGAGGATCGGCGGGGTTCCGTGCTCCGTACCGGCGGTAAAGGGGTCCGGATATTGTAGCCCACGAGTGGGCTTCAGTGGTAGCACAGGAGCCCTAGCCGGGCTAGCTTCAGGCTAATTGGTGCTTGCTCCGGGATGGAAACGCTAGCCAGGAGTGGTCACCCGGGATTGTGGTTAGCTAGTTGCGAAGATCAGATGAAAATGTTCAGAGTTTGCGGTAGGAATCCGGGGATATGGAGAGAAATAGGTCCGTTATGCTCTGGTTTTAGTCACGTTGTTCGAACTAGCGAGAGCTTTCCGAGCTAAAGGTTAGCTGATGACCGCTAGCAATGGTTTGCTAACTGATAGCTGGTAGGCAGTTAGCTGGCTATCTTCAGTAGATTGATTCCAGATCAGAAGTAAATAGAAATACTTTAGAAAAAAGCAGATCCACGCCACATTGGGTGAGGCGGGTTGCAGGAGAGTATTTAGAAGTTGAGGTTTAAGAAAGTATTTTTAAAAGATATGCGAAGAAAAAGATGTAAAAAGATATATACAAGGGACACGGGACACGACAGGACAAAGACGTCTACACTGCTACGCCATCTTGGAAACAATGTAACGGTTAGTGGATATCAGGACTCTCAGTAATGTAACAGTTAGTGGATATCAGGACCCTCAGTAATGTAACAGTTAGTGGATATCAGGACCCTCAGTAATGTAACGGTTAGTGGATATCAGGACTCTCAGTAATGTAACAGTTAGTGGATATCAAGACCCTCAGTAATGTAACAGTTAGTGGATATCAGGACTCTCAGTAATGTAACAGTTAGTGGATATCAGGACCCTCAGTAATGTGGATATCAGGACCCCCAGCAATGTGGATATCAGGACCCCCAGCAATGTGGATATCAGGACCCCCAGCAATGTAACGGTTAGTGGATATCAGGACCCTCAGTAATGTAACAGTTAGTGGATATCAGGACTCTCAGTAATGTAACAGTTAATGGATATCAGGACTCTCAGTAATGTAACGGTTAGTGGATATCAGGACCCTCAGTAATGTAACAGTTAGTGGATATCAGGACCCTCAGTAATGTAACAGTTAGTGGATATCAGGACCCTCAGTAATGTAACAGTTAGTGGATATCAGGACCCTCAGTAATGTAATGGTTAGTGTATAATAGAACCCTCAGTAATGTAACGGTTAGTGGATATCAGGACCCTCAGTAATGTAATGGTTAGTGGATATCAGGACCCTCAGTAATGTAATGGTTAGTGTATAATAGGACCCTCAGTAATGTAACGGTTAGTGGATATCAGGACCCTCAGTAATGTAATGGTTAGTGGATATCAGGACCCTCAGCAATGTAACGTTTAATTGGATATCAGGACCCTCAGTAATGTAACAGTTAGTGGATATCAGGACCCTCAGTAATGTAACGGTTAGTGGATATCAGGACCCTCAGTAATGTAACAGTTAGTGGATATCAGGACCCTCAGTAATGTAACGGTTAGTGGATATCAGGACCCTCAGTAATGTAACGGTTAGTGGATATCAGGACCCTCAGTAATGTAATGGTTAGTGTATAATAGGACCCTCAGTAATGTAATGGTTAGTGGATATCAGGACCCTCAGTAATGTAACAGTTAGTGGATATCAGGACTCTCAGTAATGTAATGGTTAGTGGATATCAGGACCCTCAGTAATGTAACGGTTAGTGTATAATAGGACTCTCAGTAATGTAATGGTTAGTGGATATCAGGACCCTCAGTAATGTAATGGTTAGTGTATAATAGGACCCTCAGTAATGTAACGGTTAGTGGATATCAGGACCCTCAGTAATGTAACAGTTAGTGGATATCAGGACTCTCAGTAATGTAACGGTTAGTGGATATCAGGACCCTCTGTAATGTAATGGTTAGTGTATAATAGGACCCTCAGTAATGTAATGGTTAGTGGATATCAGGACCCTCAGTAATGTAATGGTTAGTGGATATCAGGACTCTCAGTAATGTAATGGTTAGTGGATATCAGGACCCTCAGTAATGTAACAGTTAGTGGATATCAGGACTCTCAGTAATGTAATGGTTAGTGGATATCAGGACCCTCAGTAATGTAACGGTTAGTGTATAATAGGACTCTCAGTAATGTAATGGTTAGTGGATATCAGGACCCTCAGTAATGTAACAGTTAGTGGATATCAGGACCCTCAGTAATGTAATGGTTAGTGGATATCAGGACCCTCCGTAATGTAACGGTTAGTGTATAATAGGACTCTCAGTAATGTAATGGTTAGTGGATATCAGGACCCTCAGTAATGTAATGGTTAGTGGATATCAGGACTCTCAGTAATGTAACAGTTAGTGGATATCAGGACCCTCAGCAATGTCGATATCAGGACCCCCAGTAATGTAACGGTTAGTGGATATCAGGACCCTCAGTAATGTAACAGTTAGTGGATATCAGGACCCTCAGCAATGTCGATATCAGGACCCCCAGTAATGTAACGGTTAGTGGATATCAGGACCCTCAGTAATGTAACAGTTAGTGGATACCAGGACTCTCAGTAATGTAACGGTTAGTGGATATCAGGACCCTCAGTAATGTAACGGTCAGTGGATATCAGGACCCTCAGTAATGTAACGGTTAGTGGATATCAGGACCCTCAGTAATGTAACAGTTAGTGGATATCAGGACTCTCAGTAATGTAATGGTTAGTGGATATCACGACCCTCAGTAATGTAACGGTTAGTGTATAATAGGACTCTCAGTAATGTAACAGTTAGTGGATATCAGGACCCCCAGTAATGTAACGGTTAGTGGATATCAGGACCCTCAGTAATGTAACGATTAGTGGATATCAGGACTCTCAGTAATGTAACGGTTAGTGGATATCAGGACCCTCAGTAATGTAACAGTTAGTGGATACCAGGACTCTCAGTAATGTAACGGTTAGTGGATATCAGGACCCTCAGTAATGTAACAGTTAGTGGATATCAGGACCCTCAGTAATGTAACGGTTAGTGGATATCAGGACCCTCAGTAATGTAATGGTTAGTGTATAATAGGACTCTCAGTAATGTAATGGTTAGTGGATATCAGGACCCTCAGTAATGTAACAGTTAGTGGATATCAGGACTCTCAGTAATGTAACGGTTAGTGGATATCACGACTCTCAGTAATGTAATGGTTAGTGGATATCAGGACCCTCAGTAATGTAACAGTTAGTGGATATCAGGACCCTCAGTAATGTAATAGTTAGTAGATATCAGGACTCTCAGTAATGTAATGATTAGTGGATATCACGACCTTCAGTAATGTAACAGTTAGTGGATATCAGGACCCTCAGTAATGTAACGGTTAGTGGATATCAGGACCCTCAGTAATGTAATGGTTAGTGGATATCAGGACCCTCAGTAATGTAATGGTTAGTGGATATCAGGACCCTCAGTAATGTAATGGTTAGTGGATATCAGGCCCCTCAGTAATGTAATGGTTAGTGGATATCAGGACCCCCCAGCAATGTGGATATCAGCCCCCCCAGCAATGTAATGGTTAGTGGATATCAGGACTCACAGCATGTAAGTGATGACCCCCAGACTCCACATGTCCGTAGGGAATGAGACAAACTCATAGTTGATGACTTCCGGAGCCAGGAACTCAGGCGTTCCGAAGTTCACCCTCAGCTTTTCCCTGGGCTTATACCTGAGAAAGCGAGAAAAGAAAGTTAAGAAATTACATTTTAGTCATTTAGCAGACACTCTGATGCAGAGCGACTTACAGGAGCAATTAGGGTTAAGTGTCTTGCTCACGAGCACCTCGAGAGATTTTTCACCTAGTCGGCTTGAAGATTCAAACCAGCGACCTTTCTGTTACTGGGCACGCTCTTAACCGCTAGGCTACTTGCTGCCCTGTATCAAGCCAGGAACCACTGGTAATTGAACTTACCTCCTGGCGAGCCCGAAGTCAATAATTTTGATCTTGTTTGTGGCTCTGCTCACACACAGAATATTCTCGGGCTAGGAAAGGATATTAAAGAACCCAAAACAGTGAGACAAAGGAAATAACAGCATGCAATTATTAGCATCATCGCTAAGCTATTATGCTACAATGACAGGAAGATGGAGATAGAGCTATAGCTATAGAAAGGTAAAGTGTTGAAAAGTACAATGGGGAAGGTTGCAAAAGAAACAGACAAAAAACAATAGGACAGTGAGAGAGTGAGGGAGAGAGAGAGAGAGAGAGAGAGAGAGAGAGAGAGAGAGAGAGAGAGAGAGAGAGAGAGAGAGAGAGAGAGAGAGACAGAGAAGGGGGCTGCGAGCGAGAAAGTAACAGAGTGACAGATTGTTGAGGAAATGAAAGTAGAGAGCTAGGGTGAGTCCTGTCCTACCTTGAGGTCTAGATGCAGGATGTACATCCTGTGCATGTACTGTAGTCCCTCGCAGATTTGTCTGATAAACAGCACTGTGTCCAGCTCTGTCAGCTTGTAGTTCTCATCTATAATCCGGTCGAACAGCTCCCCACCATCCACACTACATAGAGAGGAGAGGAGAGACAGTCAGTCATCATAGACTACAGTAGAGAGAGAGGAATACAGTCCCACAATGGGATTTAAAGAGTAGACATATGGTGTAGTGTAGAGAGGAGAAATACACACACAGGGAGGGAGGGACTTACTATTCCATGACGAGGATGATGTCGTGGCGCGATTCGAAGGCGGCGTAGAGCTGAATAAGGTTAGCGTGGTTCAACTGGTTCATCACCTGGATCTCATTCTTCACCACATCCTGGGAAACAGAACAACATTAGAACGACAGACAGAAACACATTACAGACGGACAGAGAGACAGACACAGAAACAGACACACACAGACAGTGCCAACGGGGTTGGTTATTGAGACCTACAGTACCACACAGCAACCTGAGCCAGCTATGGCTTTGGCTGTGGCATTGGTGGGAAAACTACTTTGTGAATATCTGACATGATAACGTACTCATCCAGCTATGTACTGCCACAGACATCTGACGACTATCTTATCTCACATGTTATACTCAGCTGACCATAGGAAAGCATAAGATGAGACTGACTCTGACACACTGCCACATGTGCAGTGGATATGAGGGTGATAAAGCTACTTTAAAATGGTATTCTATTACTTATGTGCTATGATAAAATATCTATCCATCTTAATGGTGGTGGGGACATTGGACACCTACTGTACATCTGATATTAATGGCTTCGTTCCAAACGACACCCTATTCACTATGTAGTGCACTACTTTTGACCAGGGCCCTGTTGCACTTAATAGGGAATAGGGTGGCATCTGGGAAGCAGCTATAATCAAGCTTCTGTTTCAGGTCTCACATTTCAACCACTATGATCCTTACCTTTTCTTTCTGGCTCCTGGCCTTGACCATCTTGGCAGCCAGAGTCAGTCCAGAAGAATTCTCCACACATTTGTGGACTTGTCCAAAACGTCCCCTATGATCCCACCATCACATACAGAGAAACAAGTTCAGAAACAGTGTAGTCTCTTATGACAGCCTTAACATAAAAGTTGAGGAGCTGCTTTGGTTCTGGCGGCCGAGATGAATAACAGTGATGCTTTATAACACCCTGTCCTTTTTGCCTCAACGTACAATAGAGCTAAGTTAACAATAACATTATAGTCATGTTTACTCTTCTATATCATTCTTTAATTGGGTTGTCATTGTAGGGATGGTATGCACACTCACAGATCTCTCTCTCTCTCTCTCACACACTTTTTCAAAACTCTTCACATAGTGAGCACAACAGCAGTCTATATGGGCTAAACTGGGGATAATTTTTCATTGCTTTGGCACAAAATGCATTCAATGACTATATCGTTCAAATTTCATGAATTCTTTTCTCACTCAGACACAACAAACACCAAAACTCTATGTACCTAAAGACCAATTTGCACATGTTTACATACTCTTTTCAAAACTGTTAAACGTAAGTTCAAAACCTAACATAACACAACATTTAATAAGACAGCAATTTGCTACATTTCTACAGTAATACCGTATTGAAATATATTCCAAATCTAAAAAATGAAATACTATCAAAACAATTAGACCAACCACAGCTGATTCCCATTATAGCTGAACACCTACCCAGGTGTTAGTCTTTCAATTTCATTAACGTCGATACAAAAGGGAACATCTTAGGAATAATGCTGTACTGTAATGTAAACATGGACCCAGCCAGAGAGAAGTGGCTGACAGAGGAAGAAGAGTGGCTGGGAGAGGGACAGGAGTACGTATGCGTGGTGGAAGAAGACTGAGAGGAAGATCAAGAGCTGTAGTCTCAGATGAGATTAGGGCTACTATAATTGATCATGTAATAAATCCTGGTCTATCAATGAGAGAGGCTGGTCTGAGAGTGCAGCCAAATCTGCAATGCTCAACAGTGGCATCTATTATGAGAAATTTCCAGCAAAACAAGGTAAGATGTGCATTCGGCAAGGACATCTGACTGAACTGCACATTAAAGAAGTAAAATGAGCAAAGCTTCCAAACCCACTTGTGTGTAATTGTTTTTGTATTTCTGCTTAGGACCCAACAGTTACCTCCCGCAGGCGGGAGAGGTAGGATTTTCACTGCTGTGCAGGAAACTGCAATTGTTGATATGGTCATCAGAAACAATGGCATAAAACTCACAGAGATTCGGGACAGAGTGTTGGCAGACAACATTACATTTGGAAATATTCACAATGTAAGCATAACAACTATTTCTAGAGTCCTGAAACAACTTCAAGTTAGGATGAAGCAGTTGTACACTGTTCCATTTGAGAGGAACTCTGAACGAGTCAAGCAACTCAGGAACCAATATGTCCAGGTAAGATGACTATAAAATACAGAAGTAGTTTTGAACAAAACCAAACAGGGCAGAGGCACACAATGGCATCGTTTTAGGTATAATGTAAACTACCGTAATACCCTCTCTTATGTTGCCTTGTGGATTTATTTTAGAGTCATGGAGATTGAAGCCAGGCAAACAACCCACATATTCATCTTTGTGGATGAGGCTGGCTTCAACTTGGCCAAAAGATGGTGGCGAGGAAGAAATGTGATTGGGAAAAGAACCACAGGGGATGTCCCGGGCCAGAGGGGTGCCAACATCACAATGTGTGCAGCAATGTCCTCTGAAGAATTGCTGTTATACAACACTGAGCGTCTCATTTCATTCCTGGATGACCTCTATGGAAGGGTTGTGCCAGGTGAGGAAAGGGTTGCAGTGAGGCGAAATCGGCCAACGTTTGTAAATGTATGGAGCAATGTGGCATTTCCCCACTCCCGTGCCGTCACAGAGTGGTTTGCAGCCCATCCCAGGATGGTGTCACTTTTCCTTCCACCTCACTCTCCACTCCTTAACCCCATAGAGGAATTATTTTCCTCATGGAGGTGGAAGGTTTATGACCACCATCCACATGATCAAATGTCGCTCCTGGACACAATGAATGCTGGATGCCTGGACATATCTGCAGAAGATTGCCAGGGATGCCAAAGATGTAATGCTCCCTGTTGTTAGTGTTGTTTAGGTGATTGTTTTATGAGTGACAACGTGTGCTTGTTGGGTGACAACCTTTGCTACTGTTATGGAATAATGAGTTGATTGAGACATGTATGAAGTGTTTTGGTAGTTTTAGTGCATTTTGGATGTGAAATTAACTGCTGTGCCAAGCTGAAAGTTGGTTAGGAGAACTGTGTAAAGAGTTTTGAAATAGTGATCTAAGTATTGAGAAATGAGTCCTAGCGATTGTAAAAAAAAAAAACTGTAATCATCTGCCCTTGAGAGGGCAATTAAATCGTCTTGGAAAATACTGTAACTGCCCCAACACAGGTGTGAAATGTCCCCTGATTTCATTTCAGCTAGGGGGGGTGTGTATGTGTGTGTGTGTGGCTTCCAGATTGCAGGCCTGAATAAAACTAGGGCAAAGCAATTGCCTACTGTAGGTACTGCTCTGTTTCAGCTGGTTTGGGCAGCATAGCTGCCTAGCTGTTTGGAGAAGGAGGTGCTTTCTGTACCCTTGAGTGCCATGCATACAGGGACCTTTGAACTATTTGGATCCTTTTTTTGTAAATTTGATTGCTGTATTCAAGTAAAGTACTTCAAATGTGTGTGTGTGTGTGTGTGTGTGTGTGTGTGTGTGTGTGTGTGTGTGTGTGTGTGTGTGTGTGTGTGTGTGTGTGTGTGTGTGTGTGTGTGTGTGTGTGTGTGTGTGTGTGTGTGTGTTTCACATACCGTGGAGTAAAAATAAACTGCCTGACTGTGGAGTTTTGAGAGCTGAGGGTTTTAGTGGAGTGAGTGTTTGAGGGTCTAATTGAACTGTGAGTGTATTATGATTCCTCTACCTGGGTTTGCCATCCATCCCCTGTTGTATCTCTCTATTATTGGCCACTTCTTTCTTTCTCTCTTCACCCCCTCCCTCTCCCTGTCTCTCTCTCTCTTTCCCTCCCTCTCTCTCGACATCTGCGTTGCCTCCCAAAATGTTCAAATGCTACGGCTTCAAAGGGTCTGTTTTTCAAGATCTCTCTCTCTCTCCTTCTGACTCACCCTCCTAGGACTTCGTCTCTGTTAATGGCGTAGAAGGTAGCAATCTGGTGAGGTTTTGGAGTCACAATGCGGTGGTCAAAGGGGGCTGCTGGCGGAGGGGTAAAGTCTGGAGATGATAGAGAGAGATGGAGGAGAGAGTTGGGGAAAAGGAGAGGGAGGGAGGGATAAGGGAAATGGAGTGAGGTGACAGGATAGTGGATAGGGAGCATACAGGAGATAGATTAGTGTCTGTTCTGTCTTAGTAACCAAACGGCTCATACGGTCTCATGCCAGCATTTCATAATCCAATTTGCCAGCTGTGACATGTTTGTAACTTTTAAACATGCAAGGTGTGGTTAAGTAATGTGGTCTGTGTGGTGAGTGACTGACTAGGAAGACAGAGTAGTCGTTAGGGTTTCTGACAGTTTTTCAGCCTGCTTGCCAACCCAGGATAATATCAAGAGACTTAATTTACAGAAGTTACGTCAATACTATATTTATTTTAGGAATGTTGCCTCAATTGCAACAAGTCCAAATTAGCTTCCTGTTTTGTTTTCAAACATTTGTCAGTTTCCATTTCTGTGAAATGATGAACCCCACCAATGATGTACTCTTCTGGCTGTCCATCATCCACCACTTCTTCCTCCTTCATCTTCTCTGCCTTTGATTGGGCAGCCTGAGGCTCTACCCCCTCAGGTACTCCTCCCTCTTCATCCTCCTCTTTCATCTCCTCCACTCTGCTCTTTTTCAGGTAATCTTTCAGTAGGTCCTCCTCTGTGACACAGTTTTTACTGCGGACGGCCACTTCACCTAACTCCTCAGAGCTAAATAACAAACAAACATCAAACAAATATCAAATCAACTATTAATTATGTTAAGTAATTAGCCAGTAGTTATTTTGGTAAGTGTACAGTATACAGAAGTTGCAATTTACAGTCATAGTAATGTCAAAAGATGGGTTGCATTTCAAAAGGTACCTTTCTAGAGGTTCTAGTGACAATGATGACTCTTCTTCCCCTCTTTCACTTCTCTTCTCCACCTCTTCCTCTCCAACTTGTTCCTCCCTCCCCTCCTCTTCCTCAGGCTCATATTCACCAAATATATCCACCTCCTCTTCCTCCCTGGCCCTCTGCTCTTCCTCCCGTCCAGGGGTTCTCCTCTTCTCCTCCTCCCCCTCTAGATCCTCCAGGTCCTCTGGTTGGACGACGGGGGCGCGGAGCATGTCCAGAACCACCCCGTTACCATGGGAAAGTTCAGCATTCTGCCTGTTGAGCTTCTCCACCTGGCCTAGAAGAAGGGCCTCAACAGAGTCTGAGGAGGGACAAACAATCAACAACTTTATTTGCCTTGAGTATTCATCCTTATCTTCAAAGAGCAACCCTCATTAGACATATATTACCAAAGAGCACCCATCATTTGACATATATTACCAAAGAGCACCGCTCATTACACATCTATTACCAAAGAGCACCCCTCATCGGACATCTATTACCAAAGAGCACCCCTCATTAGACATATATTACCAAAGAGCACCCCTCATTAGACATATTACCAAAGAGCACCCCTCATTAGACATATATTACCAAAGAGCACCCCTCATTAGACATCTATTACCAAAGAGCAACCCTCATTATACATATATTACCAAAGAGAACCCCTCATTAGACATCAATTACCAAAGAGCACCCCTCATTAGACATCTATTACCAAAGAGCACCCCTCATTAGACATCTATTACCAAAGAGCACCCCTCATTAGACATCTATTACCAAAGAGCAACCCTCAATTAGATATCTATTACCAAAGCACCCCTCATTAGACATCTATTACCAAAGCACCCCTCATTAGACATCTATTACCAAAGAGCAACCCTCATTAGACATCTATTACCAAAGCACCCCTCATTAGACATCTATTACCAAAGAGCACCCCTCATTAGACATATATTACCAAAGCACCCCTCATTAGACATCTATTACCAAAGAGCACCCCTCATTAGACATCTATTACCAAAGAGCAACCCTCATTAGACATCTATTACCAAAGAGCACCCCTCATTAGACATCTATTACCAAAGAGCACCCCTCATTAGACATCTATTACCAAAGAGCACCCCTCATTAGACATCTATTACCAAAGAGCACCCCTCATTAGACATATATTACCAAAGAGCACCCCTCATTAGACATCTATTACCAAAGCACCCCTCATTAGACATCTATTACCAAAGAGCAACCATCATTAGACATATATTACCAAAGAGCACCCCTCAGACATCTATTACCAAAGAGCACCCCTCATTAGACATCTATTACCAAAGAGCACCCCTCATTAGACATCTATTACCAAAGAGCACCCCTCATTAGACATCTATTACCAAAGAGCACCCCTCATTAGACAACTATTACCAAAGCACCCCTCATTAGACATATATTACCAGAGCACCCCTCATTAGACATCTATTACCAAAGAGCAACCCTCATTAGACATATATTACCAAAGGGAACCCCTCATTAGACATCTATTACCAAAAAGCACCCCTCATTAGACATCTATTACCAAAGCACCCCTCATTAGACATATATTACCAAAGAGCACCCCTCATTAGACATCTATTACCAAAGAGCAACCCTCATTAGACATATGTTACCAAAGCACCCCTCATTAGACATATATTACCAAAGCACCCCTCATTAGACATATATTACCAAAGGGAACCCCTCATTAGACATCTATAACCAAAGAGCAACCATCATTAGACATATATTACCAAAGAGCACCCCTCAGACATCTATTACCAAAGAGCACCCCTCATTAGACATCTATTACCAAAGAGCACCCCTCATTAGACATCTATTACCAAAGAGCACCCCTCATTAGACATCTATTACCAAAGAGCACCCCTCATTAGACAACTATTACCAAAGCACCCCTCATTAGACATATATTACCAGAGCACCCCTCATTAGACATCTATTACCAAAGAGCAACCCTCATTAGACATATATTACCAAAGCACCCCTCATTAGACATCTATTACCAAAAAGCACCCCTCATTAGACATCTATTACCAAAGCACCCCTCATTAGACATATATTACCAAAGAGCACCCCTCATTAGACATCTATTACCAAAGAGCACCCCTCATTAGACATCTATTACCAAAGAGCACCCCTCATTAGACATCTATTACCAAAGAGCACCCCTCATTAGACATCTATTACCAAAGAGCACCCCTCATTAGACAACTATTACCAAAGCACCCCTCATTAGACATATATTACCAGAGCACCCCTCATTAGACATCTATTACCAAAGAGCAACCCTCATTAGACATATATTACCAAAGCACCCCTCATTAGACATCTATTACCAAAAAGCACCCCTCATTAGACATCTATTACCAAAGCACCCCTCATTAGACATATATTACCAAAGAGCACCCCTCATTAGACATCTATTACCAAAGAGCAACCCTCATTAGACATATGTTACCAAAGCACCCCTCATTAGACATATATTACCAAAGCACCCCTCATTAGACATATATTACCAAAGGGAACCCCTCATTAGACATCTATAACCAAAGAGCAACCCTCAATTAGATATCTATTACCAAAGCACCCCTCATTAGACATCTATTACCAAAGCACCCCTCATTAGACATCTATTACCAAAGAGCAACCCTCATTAGACATCTATTACCAAAGCACCCCTCATTAGACATCTATTACCAAAGAGCACCCCTCATTAGACATATATTACCAAAGCACCCCTCATTAGACATCTATTACCAAAGAGCACCCTCATTAGACATATATTACCAAAGAGCACCCCTCATTAGACATATATTACCAAAGCACCCCTCATTAGACATATATTACCAGAGCACCCCTCATTAGACATATATTACCAAAGCACCTCTCATTAGACATCTATTACCAAAGCACCCCTCATTAGACATATATTACCAAAGCACCCCTCATTAGACATATATTACCAAAGCACCCCTCATTAGACATCTATTACCAGAGCACCCCTCATTAGACATATATTACCAAAGCACCCCTCATTAGACATCTATTACCAAAGAAGCACTGCTGCTCTATTTTAGTTACATTTATTTGACTGCTTTATTGTGTTACAAGTTGAGGTGAAGATGGTGTGTTTATCTCTGCTACCTGATGCATGTGGAGGCTTCTTCTTCTTCTGGGCTTTCAGGCCTTTCAGGCTGAGTTTGACCTTGTCCTTTCCATCCCTCATCCCATTGTCCTTCAGCTGACAGGGAGAGAGGAGGAGACATACACGTTAAATGCTCATTGCAAACTGGGCAACAACACTCTGGTCTTACATTTGAATGCTGTGACAGTGAACGTAAAGAGAAGGGAGCGATGGAAAGAGAAGAGACAGGGGAAATACAGAAGTAGGATCTTCATTTGAGCTCATTTGCTACAGCAGGAAAAGAATCCTGCAGCAACAGGAAATGTTCATTATTATGTGGATTTCAAGTAATGGACTTTCTGTACAGTCGTGGCCAAAAGTTTTGAGAATGGCACAAATATTAATTTTCACAAAGTCTGCTGCCTCAGTTTGTATGATGGCAATTTGCATATACTCCAGAATGTTATGAAGAGTGATCAGATGAATTACAATTAATTGCAAAGTCCTTCTTTGCCATGCAAATGAACTGAATCCCCCAAAAACATTTCCACTGCATTTCAGCCCTGCCACAAAAGGACCAGCTGACATCATGTCAGTGATTCTCTCGTTAACACAGGTGTGAGTGTTGACAAGGACAAGGCTGGAGATCACTCTGTCATGCTGATTGAGTTCGAATAACAGACTGGAAGCTTCAAAAGGAGGGTGGTGCTTGGAATCATTGTTCTTCCTCTGTCAATCATGGTTACCTGCAAGGAAACACGTGCCGTCCTCATTGCTTTGCACAAAAAGGGCTTCACAGGCAAGGATATTGCTGCCAGTAAGAATGCACTTAAATCAACCATTTATCAGATCATCAAGAACTTCAAGGATAGCGGTTCAATTGTTGTGAAGAAGGCTTCAGTGCGCCCAAGAAAGTCCAGCAAGTGCCAGGAACGTCTCCTAAAGTTGATTCAGCTGCGGGATCGGGGCACCACCAGTACAGATCTTGCTCAGGAATGGCAGCAGGCACAAACTCCAAGCATTAATTATGCAAGAATGGGCTGCCATCAGTCAGGATGTGGCCCAGAAGTTAATTGACAGCATGCCAGGGCGGATTGCAGAGATCTTGAAAAAGAAGGGTCAACATTGCAAATATTGACTCTTTGCATCAACTTCATGTAATTCTCAATAAAAGCCTTTGACACTTATGAAATGCTTGTAATTATACTTCAGTATTCCATAGTAACATCTGACAAAAATATCTAAAGACATTGAAGCAGCAAACTTTGTGGAAATTAATATTTGTGTCACTCTCAAAACTTTATGCCACGACTGTATTGGTTGATAAATTTTTCGTAATTTTTTTGTAAAAATCAAGTCTGAAATTACAAAATGGAAATGATAAACCTCAGAATCCCTTTTAAACCTCAAATACCCTACAAGTTGAAACGTCCTACATTGCAGGAAAGTTCTCCTGCAACAGGGTGATCAAATTAAGATCCTACTGTAGATTGGCACGTTTGTTTGCACCTTCTATTACCAACAATGTGCACGTATGGCCAGGACGCTTTAAAGCTATTGGTTCATATTCCACGCGTGTATTATTTAACAGATCTAGTATACAGCAACACATTTCCAATAGCAATAGTGGTATTGTATGTTTCACTACACATCAACAGATGCATGTGTTTGTTGTCATGATGGTTGCCATCATGACTGAAGCATGGTTGTTATGTCATGATGAACAGATCGTCTCCTAGACAATAATACAGAGAAGGGCTTAAATGTCATCTCAGTTTGTATGATGTCATCTCCAACTACTGTGTGTGTGTGTGTGTGTGTGTGTGTGTGTGTGTGTGTGTGTGTGTGTGTGTGTGTGTGTGTGTGTGTGTGTGTGTGTGTGTGTGTGTGTGTGTGTGTGTGTGTGTGTGTGCATAACATGTGTGGGATCATACACACACATAGCATGTCATCTATACCGCCCCTCTCTCCACCTGAGTGCCTAAACATTAGAGGCCCAGAAAGTGATACTAGGGATACGTTTCAAATAGCACTCTATTCCTGATATAGCGCACTAAGTTTAACCAGGGCCCATATATACTTTATATCGAGAATATATATATATATATATATGTAGGGAATAGGGTGCAATTTGGGACCTAACCAAGATAATAATGCTGGCATTATAGATGTTTGCTATACCCATCTACACCCGGACCCAGAGACCCCCTGGACCCAGATACCCCCTGGACCCAGAGACCCCCAGGACCCAGAGACCCCCTGGACCCAGATACCCCCTGGACCCAGAGACCCCCTGGACCCAGAGACCTGCAGGACCCAGAGACCCCCCAGGACCCAGAGACCCCCTGGACCCAGATACCCCCTGGACCCAGATACCCCCTGGACCCAGAGACCCGCAGGACCCAGAGACCCCCCAGGACCCAGAGACCCCCAGGACCCAGAGACCCCCAGGACCCAGAGACCCCCTGGACCCAGAGACCCCCTGGACCCAGAGACCCCCCAGGATCCAGAGACCCCCCAGGACCCAGAGTACCCCACAGGGCAGGGGAATATGCAGAAGTAATACATGATACTTCTACCTCAACACACGCACACAGATAGACGCCTGCCTGCACGCCGAACCCACTTACCCATGACTTGTATCGTTTTACAGTGACTACAGTCTTCTCCATTTCTGTGTAGCTAATATGAAAAGGCATGGGTGGGTAATGCAGTGTTGAGTAGTAATTTAAGGTAGCAAATAAAATACAACCCAGCACTGGATCCAGTGTAAAAATGAAAAAAGGGGCCAGGACTCACTAAGCACAGACATCAATTCAATGTCTATTACACGTGGAAACAACTTTGATTCAACCAGTGTGTGCCCAGTGGGTTGATTATGATTTACAACTGAAGCTTTTCATTGTCTTTATAAAAAAAAGGCTGACATTGTGTGTGTCCCTCACCTTCCTGGCCTGCTTGGCATTAGCCCCCTTACAGCCACCAGGCTTATTAAACAGCAGCTCAGCCAGCCGGGAGCTCTTTACCACCTCTTCGATGAAGCTGATGACCGGATGCATGCCCACCATCAGCCTCTCCACCCCCTCCAGCCTCCGCCCCTGCTGCTCCACCCGCTGGCTGGTATCCTGCACCACCCCCTGGAGCTCCCTGCAGGCAGTAGCCAGCTCCTGGGCTTGGCCCTCCACCTCCATTCCCTGGTTCTGGGTCTCACCCTGGGTCTGAACTCCACCCAGACATCCAGACCGCCAGGCCCCGGCCCTGAGAGAGGCCACTTCCCGCCCCACACCCCCCAGGTCCCGGGACAGGTGATCCAGCCGGATGAGGACTGTCTCCTGGACGTTGAGCAGACGCTCCATATTACTGCTTAGAGATTCCATGCGGCTTTCAGTCACAACGCACCATGGAGCAATGACTGGAGAAGAGGAGGCGGACAAGGAGGACAAGGAGAGGCTGAGGACGGTGTGTGGGGTTGTTTGTCAGGTCCAGTTAGTGCTAACTTCGTCCCGGCTGGTTTCTGACCGTGACAAGGGTTGGGGTAGTACACCTTGGCCAGAGAGTTGACCAGACTGGAACTCATGCCGAGTTCCACAGCAGAGCGGTCAACCACAGTCACTGGCTGCTTAAAAGTAACGCAATCTTCCTCGTTCTTCACGCACAGCACCTATAGTAGCTCTTCCCTGGTCACCTCTCAAACAAAGAAAGTTCCCTCCTGGTTAAACTGAAACCCTTTCTCTTATCTCTGTCGGAGTCCGCTGGTAACAAGATGATAATCTGTCACCCCTCACTTTACTCACAGTAGTTTGCGCTTCTCTTCCCAAACACAGAAAGTGTGGGGGGGGGGGGGGGGGGGTGAAGAAAATGTGGAGGGGGGGTGGGGGGGTGTGGAGGGGGATGCAAAGAATTGCTGTGTGACATCCGAGACACTTCAAAAGCTTCCAGTCAGGTGTCACAATCCTGAGATTGCGAGCAGTAACAAGCCATGTCTAAAAAACAAATCAGCTGCTGCAGTAAAGAGTGAGAAAAGTGAGGGACAGTTCAGACCATTATGAACCCTCTTGTATTGTCTTGGCTGTTATGTGTGTGTTGCTCTCTCATTGTTCTGGTTTGTGTGATGTGTGTGTGTGTGTGTGTGTGTGTGTGTGTGTGTGTGTGCGTGTGTACATGTACATGCATGTATTTGTGTGTGCACACACGTGTGTGTTCACGAGTTTGCATGCGTGCAGTAACAGGTGGGAGTGCGCACAAGGCCACAAAGACTATTAACCCTTCTGAACCTCTGTTAAACTCACTACAACTCAGGGGTATTTCTGAACCTCTTTTACACTCACTACGACTCAGGGGTATTTCTGAACCTCTGTTAAACTCACTACAACTCAAGGGTATTTCTGAACCTCTGTTGAACTCACTACAACTCAAGGGTATTTCTGAACCTCTGTTAAACTCACTACAACTCAGGGGTATTTCTGAACCTCTCCAAATGCCAAATGACCTTTATATCTAGTCTGTTTTTACCCAGCAGTGGGTGTGTTGGGGCAGAACACTGAGCAGTAGTGGCTCATCTGAGACTCAGTCTTCATTTCCAGGGTCAAATCTTTCCTTGAGAGCCTTCCCTCCTTCCTACCACTGATCTCAGTCCAAGTCTCAAGGCCAATTAACATTCAGACATTCAAAGTTGACAGTGAGCAACTATTATTTCATTAGATTAGTAGTAGAACTGCTGAGTGAATGCTACCATTAATAACAAACAAGAGAGGTTGTGTAGATTTCCAACTTCTTTACTCAAACATGAATACCACAGAAAACATTTGGGTCTAGCGCAAACTGTATGGAGAGCATGTCCAGAAAGAATAGCTTCAGTGAGTTCTGAGTACCACAGGAAAGAGAGGGCAGGTGGAGAGAATTCAGGACGAGGATCCTTCCCGCTTTTAACAGACAGAAGCCCCCGGACAGAGACTGGTTCCCAATTTAAGAACAGTGTTCACTTTGAGGTGCAGGAACAGTATTCACACTTTGAGGTGCAGGAACAGTATTCACACTGTGAGGTGTAGGAACAGTATTCACACTGAGGTACAGGAGCAGTATTCACACTGTGAGGTGTAGGAACAGTATTCACACTGAGGTACAGGAACAGTATTCACTTTGAGGTGTAGGAACAGTATTCACACTGAGGTACAGGAACAGTGTTCACACTGAGGTGCAGGAACAGTATTCACACTGTGAGGTGTAGGAACAGTATTCACACTGAGGTACAGGAACAGTATTCACTTTGAGGTGCAGGAACAGTATTCACACTGTGAGGTGTAGGAACAGTATTCACACTGAGGTACAGGAACAGTATTCACACTGTGAGGTGTAGGAACAGTATTCACACTGAGGTACAGGAACGGTATTCACTTTGAGGTGCAGGAACACGATTCACACTGTGAGGTGTAGGAACAGTATTCACAGTGAGGTGCAGGTACAGTATTCACACTGTGGGGTGCAGGAACAGTATTCACACTGTGGGGTGCAGGAACAGTATTCACTTTGAGGTGCAGGAACAGTATTCACACTGTGAGGTGCAGGAACACTATCCACACTGTGAGGTGTAGGAACAGTATTCACAGTGAGGTGTAGGAACAGTATTCACACTGTGAGGTGCAGGAACACTATTCACACTGTGAGGTGCAGGAACACTATTCACACTGTGAGGTGCAGGAACAGTATTCACACTGTGAGGTGTAGGAACAGTATTCACAGTGAGGTGCAGGAACAGTATTCACACTGTGGGGTGCAGGAACAGTATTCACACAGTGAGGTGCAGGAATAGTTTTCAGAGTGAGGTGCAGGAATAGTATTCCCACTGTGGGGTGCAGGAACAGTATTCACAGTGAGGTGCAGGAACAGTATTCCCACTGTGGGGTGCAGGAACAGTATTCACAGTGAGGTGCAGGAACAGTATTCACAGTGAGGTGCAGGAACAGTATTCTCACTGTGGGGTGCAGGATCACTATATACACTGTGGGGTGCAGGAACACTATATACACTGCAGGAACAGTATTCCCACTGTGGGGTGCAGGAACAGTATTCACAGTGAGGTGCAGGAACAGTATTCACAGTGAGGTGCAGGAACAGTATTCACAGTGTGAGGTGCAGGAACAGTATTCACGGTAAGGTGCAGGAACAGTATTCACAGTGAGGTGCAGGAACAGTATTCACAGTGAGGTGCAGGAACAGTATTCACAGTGAGGTGCCGGAACACGGAAACATAATAAACAGTAGATATTGACTACACCAAACAACTAAGAAAGCTGTGGGAAGGAAGGAGAGTAAAGCTGAGAAGAGGGAGTGATGATTTTTTTCTACAACCGTACCTCTAAATCACAATGGAGATAATGCTTATTACATGTTCATTACACAAGATAATGTTTATTACGTGTTCATTACACGAGATAATGTTTATTACGTGTTCATTACACAAGATAATGTTTATTAAGTGTTCATTACACAAGATAATGTTTTACGTGTTCATTACACAAGATAATGTTTATTACGTGTTCATTACACAAGATAATGTGTATTACGTGTTCATTACACAAGATAATGTTTATTAAGTTTTCATTACACAAGATATTGTTTATTACTTGTTCATTACACAAGATAATGTGTATTACGTGTTCATTACAAAAGATAATGTTTATTACGTGTTCATTACACAAGATAATATTTGTTACATGTTCACTACACAAGATATTGTTTATTACGTGTTCATTACACAAGATAATGTTTATTCAGTGTTCATTACACAAGATGTTTTTTACGTGTTCATTACACAAGATAATGTTTATTAAGTGTTCATTACACAAGATAATGTTTATTACGTGTTCATTACAGAAGATAATGTTTTTACGTGTTCATTACAGAAGATAATGTTTTTACGTGTTCATTACAGAAGATAATGTTTTTACGTGTTCATTACAGAAGATAATGTTTTTACGTGTTCATTACACAAGATAATGTTTTTACGTGTTCATTACAAAAGATAATGTTTATTACATGTTCATTACACAAGATAATGTGTATTACGTGTTCATTACACAATAAATAGTTTATTACGTGTTCATTACACAAGATAATGTGTATTGCGTGTTCATTACACAAGATAATGTTTATTAAGTGTTCATTACAAAAGGTAATGTTTATTAAGTGTTCATTACACAAGATAATGTTTATTAAGTGTTCATTACACAAGATAATGTGTATTACGTGTTCATTACACAAGATAATGTTTATTAAGTGTTCATTACAAAAGGTAATGTTTATTAAGTGTTCATTACACAAGATAATGTTTATTAAGTGTTCATTACACAAGATAATGTGTATTACGTGTTCATTACAAAAGGTAATGTTTATTACGTGTTCATTACACAAGATAATGTTTATTAAGTGTTCATTACACAAGATAATGTGTATTACGTGTTCATTACAAAAGGTAATGTTTATTACGTGTTCATTACAAAAGGTAATGTGTATTACGTGTTCATTACACAAGATAATGTGTATTACGTGTTCATTACACAATATAATGTTTATTAAGTGTTCATTACAAAAGGTAATGTTTATTACGTGTTCATTACACAAGATAATGTGTATTACGTGTTCATTACAAAAGGTAATGTTTATTACGTGTTCATTACACAAGATAATGTTTATTACGTGTTCATTACACAAGATGTTTATTACGTGTTCATTACACAAGATACTGTTTATTAAGTGTTCACTACACAAGATAAAATTTATTAAGTGTTCATTACACAAGATTGAGTTTGAGTTTATTTTATTTTTACAGGGACAGTGCACATTAATCAACGTTTCAGTAAAAGTGCCGGTTTTAGCCAGCCGGCTAATTTTCAACCGCAGTCCCTGGGCAGGTTATTAAAAACAATTACAATGTAGACAATAGCAACATAGAACAAGACATAGCGTACAGACATAGCAACATAGGACAAGCAAGACGTAGCATACAGGCAGAGCAACATAGAACAAAAAGCAGCAAGACAAAATTCATAAAAGCAACAAAGTGTTTCCACACCTCACAAGTTACAGACAACAGACATGGAAAGCGGCAACACACAGCTAGGGACCATGTTCACAAATCTGATTGACCTTTAGCCATGTCTTCAAGCATTTTGTGAAAGTGTGATATGTGTTGCAGTTATGTGTGTCTGATGGCAGTGTATTCCAGACATGGGAAGCTCTCACGCTCTCACGTGTTCATTACACAAGATAATATTTATTAAGTGTTCATTACACAAGATAATGTTTATTACGTGTTCATTACACAAGATATTGTTTATTACGTGTTCATTACACAAGATAATATTTATTAAGTGTTCATTACACAAGATAATGTTTATTACGTGTTCATTACACAAGATAATATTTATTAAGTGTTCATTACACAAGATAATGTTTATTACGTGTTCATTACACAAGATAATGTTTATTACGTGTTCATTACACAAGATAATATTTATTACGTGTTCATTACACAAGATAATGTTTATTACGTGTTCATTACACAAGATATTGTTTATTACGTGTTCATTACACAAGATAATGTTTATTACGTGTTCATTACACAAGATAATATTTATTACTTAAGAATAGACCAAGATGAAAACATAAATATGGCTTTGACGTGGTGACAGACAGACAACACATACATAGATTTGGATTGTTTACCATTTGAAAAGTGTTATACTGTCATGTTCTAAGACCTAACACCCTGACCTAAAAAACCCATCCACAACCTACCATAGAGGTGTTTAAAGCAGAACAGTGTAACAACACTAAACTGTTAACATAGGGTGTTTTGGGATAGGGGTGTGTGGAAACGATCTCCTAATACAGGTATTCCCAAACTGGGGTACTGGGGGTACGCAAAATGCCGTCAGGGGTACTCCAAATAAAAATGTGATTTAAAAAATTCTTCACATTTTCAAACAGTCCATTTATTTTTTCCAACGGGGCTATACATTTGCTTGAGTTTTTTTCTCACCTGAGTAGCCTCGTTTCACTGACAAAAATACAATTAGACCATCTAGTGTGTCAGCGAAATAACAACACAATGTCAAATATAGGTAGCCTAGTCAAATAATTAACATCCAATCACATTAACTGTTACTCTCTTGAGGGAATTCCACTAACGGTCCGTATGTAGCCAAACGTAGCTGCTGCTCATTCCGTTTACTCGAAAATTGATAAATGGTTAAAAAAAGTAAGGCCCGTAGAGACACATACCAGCTCTACTGGTAGTACTGCTACTACCAGCAGTACTACACCTGCACCTGTCGACGACACAAGTTGTTTTGCTTCCATGAGCACATCCAATGCCAGCATCAGTAATTCTACATTTGTTGTTAGCTCAGCTACAGTAGCATGGACACAGACAGTTGTGAAACTAATGCAGCCGGGAAGCACCAAACAACAGACAGGGACGCTGGACCATCGAAGAGGCGCAAATATGATGAGAACTACATTGATTCACTTATATTGGGAGTAGTGCCTTCCCTCAGCCACAGTATGTTCAAAAGTACTATCTCACAACTCGATGAAAGCTTCACTCTCATGCAGACATTTAGAAACAAAACATGCCAATTTTAAAAATAAGCCACAGGAGTTTTTTGAGCGAGAATTAAGACGACTTTCGAGTAGTAAGACATGTATAAAAGCAATAGATACCATTACTAAGAAGGGGCTAGAAACATCTTATTTGGTGAGCTACCGAGTGGCTAGGACAGGCAAGCCCCATACTATTGTGGAGGACTTCATTCTTCCTGCTGCCACTGATATGGCTGGGACAATGCTGGGGGAAAAGGCCAAAAAAACTATACAGACAATGCCTTCATCAAACAACACTGTTTCACGATGCAACACTGTTTCACGAACAGGAGAGGATATTTTTAAAGTACTGGACAGCTTTGTGACATCGAATGGACTTTGGTTGTCAAGATGTGTTGGTATCTGTACTGATGGAACAAAAGCCATGACAGGGAGACATAGTGGAGTGGTAATGTACGTGCAAGCAGTTGCTCCCGATGCCACTTGGGTACACTGCAGCATCCACCAAGAGGCTCTTGCTGCCAAAAGGGAATGCCTGACAGCTTGAAAGATGTTTTGGACACTACAGTGAAAATGGTTAACTTTGTTAAAGCAAGGCCCCTGAACTCTCGTGTATTTTCTGCACTATGCAATGATATGGGCAGCACAACATACAGAAGTGCACTGGTTATCAAGGGGCAAAGTATTTGAATTGAGAGACAAGCTTAAAGTTTTCTTTACTGACTATCATTTTCACTTGTCTGACCGCTTGCACGATGACGAGTTTCTCACACGACTGGCCTATCTGGGTGATGATTTTTCTCGCCTCAATGATCTGAATCTAGGATTGCAGGGACTCTCCGCAACTATATTCAATGCGTGGGACAAAATTGAGGCTATGATTAAGAAGTTGGAGCTCTTCTCTGTCTGCATTAACAAGGACAACAGACATGTCTTTCCATCATTGTATGAGTTTTTGTGTGCAAATGAACTCAAGCTTACGGACAATGTCAAATGTGACCTGAATCACCTGAGTGAGTTGGGTGCACAATTATGCAGGTATTTTCACGAAACGGATGACACAAACAACTGGATTCGTTATCCCTTTCATGCCCTGCCTCCAGTCCACTTACCGATATCTGAAGAAGAGAGCCTCATCGAAATTGCAACAAGCGGTTCTGTGAAAATTTAATTTAATCAGAAGCCACTGCCAGATTTCTGGATTGGGCTGCGCTCAGAGTATCCTGCCTTGGCAAATCGAGCTGTTAAGACACTGATGCCCTTTGCAACCATGTACCTATGTGAGAGTGGATTCTAGGCCCTCACTAGCATGAAAACTAAATACAGGCACAGACTGTGTGTGGAAAATGATTTAAGACGGAGACTCTCTCCAATACAACTCAACATTGCAGAGTTATGTGCATCCTTTCAAGCACACCCTTCTCATTAACCTGTGATGAGTTATTCACCATTTTAGATGAACAAAGTTTTTATATGTAAGATGGTTAAATACAGAGCAAAATTATTGATTATTATTATATTATTATTTGTGCCCTGGTCCTATAAGAGCTCTTTGTCACTTCCCACGAGCCGGGTTGTGACAAATACTCACACTCATTCTTATGTTTAATAAATGTATCGTATAGTGTGTTTGAGGCAGGCTTACAATGATGTCAAAAAACAACATTTGAGAGTGCGCTGACCCAGGTGGTAGAGGGATTGAAGGTTGAATGTTTGAAGGGGTACGGGACTATAAAACGTTTGGGAACCACTGCTCTAATAGAATATGTGCCTATTGCGCCAGATGGGATGGGACAATGTTGAAAAAATCTCTCACTCTATCAGTCAAGCTTTTACTTACTTCATATGAGTGAGGTGGGGGTGAAGTTGTGCTAAATGTGTGAAATATGAATTACAGCATATAGGATGTGATATATTATACAGAATCAAATGACTTAAGTGACGAGATATAAGAATAAGGTTCCTCTAGTTTTGTGTCTTCGCTGCACATGATGGTTATAGTTCCGCTAAAGAGCTAGTTATACTATACATACAGTCAGCTATTAGCCTGGCAATCCAGGATGATCTCTCTCCACCACAGCAGGGAGGACAGCAGGGAGCCCAACTTCCAGCAGAGGGAGATGTGTTAGAAACTAAAGTGATGCCTGTCTACGACATCAATACAGTCTGTGCTACATTGTGATATCGAGCCTTCACATAACTATTTTGTGAAAGCCTATGGCCATTCAATACTATAGTAACACCAGCAGTATAGTTTTATAGTTATAGGCCCTTAACCAGTGCATTCACAAACTATTCACACCCCTTGACTTTATCCAAATATTGTTGTGATAAAGACTGGATTTAAGAAACACGAGCAATGGACATTAGACCGGTGGAAATCTGTCCTTTGGTCTGATGAGTGCAAATTTGAGATTTTTGGTTCCAACTGCCGTGTCTTGGTGAGATGCAGAGTAGATGAATGGATGATCTCTGCATGTGTGGTTCCCACCATAAAGCATGGAGATGGAGGTGTGATGGTGTGGGGGTGACACGGTCGGTGATTTATTTAGCATTCAATGCACACTTAACCAGCATGGCTACCACAGCATTCTGCAGTGATACGCCATCCCGTCTGATTTGCGCTTAGTGGGACTATCGTTTGTTTTTCAGCAGGATAATGACCCAACACACCTCCAGGCTGTGTAAGGGCTATCTGACCAAGAAGGAGAGTGATGGAGTGCTGCATCACATGACCTGGCCTCCACAATCACCCGACCTCAACCCAATTGATATGGGTTGGGATGAGTTGGACCACAGAATGAAGGAAAAGCAGCCAACAAGTGCTCAGCATACAGCATGTGGGAACTCCTTTAAAACTGTTGGAAAAGCATTCCAGGTGAAGCTGGTTGAGAAAATACCAAGAGTGTGCAAAAATGTCATCAAAGCAAAGGGTGGCTACTACGAAGAATCTCAAATTTAAAATATATTTTGATTTGTTTAACATTTTTTGGGTTACTACATGATTCCATTTGTTCTTTCATAGTTTTGATGTCTTCACTATTATTCTACAATATAGAAAATAGTAATACTTTTACAAAAAAACTTTCATGAGTAGGTGTGTCCAAACTTTTGACTGGTACTGTATATACTTTTGACATTACAGAGTATTGTATCTAGATCATTGATAAAAATGACAATTCAATCAATTTTATTCCCACTTTGTAACACCACAACATGTAGAAAAAGTCAAGGAGTGTGAATACTTTCTGAATACAATTGAATTTCCATTTACCACAAGGACAACATTTTTTACTTTGTCTGAAACAAACCGCTCACTGGTGGGCCATTGGAAAGTCTCAGAGAGAGAGAGGTTAGGGGAAGTGGGGTGCTGGGTGAATTGGGGTGTTGTGGGTGTTGGGCCCCCAATGTTTAGGACTGGACATGACAAGTTTTGCTGTAAGGAGTTAGCAGGTGCCTGGTGGACACAGACAGACAGACAGACAGACAGACAGACAGACAGACAGACAGACAGACAGAGCTGTTCAAAGCACCACACAGGGTTACTCATCAAGACCCAGAGACAAAACAATGCACAATGCTTATTCTAGATCATCTGTATTCTGCATGCCATCCTGTTACACTATACACCATCAGCTATCCACGCAGGCAGTCCACAGTAATAGACTGAGTTCAACATGGGAGGAGGAACCATAGCTCAGCCTGAACCCAATGCTACAGTAATAGCCTCAGTGGGAGAGGAATAGAGGGTTCTACATGGAACCCAAAAGAGTTCTGTTTGGAACCAAAAAATGGTTCTACCTAGGACCAAAAAGATTGGGACAGCCAAAGAATCCTTTTGTTGGAACCCTTTTTTCTAAGAGTGTCACTGGCTATGTTTATGTTTGTCTGTATCCCACTAGTGTGTATCTGTATGTCCTTTCATGGTCATGCCAACTGGACTGGGTCAGTGACGTCCAGATATGAGCCGTTCTCTTACTCCTTTTTGCTGAATGACCTCAGAGCCTGGTTTAGTTGAGAGATTGTTTCCATGTAGAGGTAGCTAGTGACGTCAGCCTCGTGTGCTGCTTGCTGATTGACGGGCTCCACACTAATTGGCAAAACACACACACATACACACAACCTCTCCTCCTAGCCCTGACACACACACACACACACACACACACACACACACACACACACACACACACACACACACACACACACACACACACACACACACACACACACAGAGAAGGCCAGGGCGTTAAAAGAGTAATCACTCCAGCCTTCCTCAGTTACCACTGGTGAAATCTAAGACACTTAACACAAACTAAACACATACCAAACTCATAATATGATATTATTTAGAAACATACTGCATATACCTTCCTTTACAAATGACTGGCAAGTAGTCATTTTAAAGGACAGTCAAATGTATCAGACAAATCTATTATTTTTCTGGGCTGTAAGTAAATATGAAATGTCAATCAAACAGTAACTACTTAGCTGGATTAGTCAAGACCCATTGCTCATTTCCACTCCTGCTGTTTGGTCCTCAGAGAGATTGTTTCTCAGAATTCGTTTGGATTCTACTGAACAAAAATATAAACGCAACATGTAAAGAGTTGGTCCCATGTTACATCCCTGTTAGTGAGCATTTCTCCTTTGCCAAGATAATCCATCCACCTGACAGGTGTGGCATATCAAGAAGCTGATTAAACAGCATGATCATTACACCGGTAAACCTTGTGCTGGGGACAATAAAACGTTTTGTCACACAACACAATGCCACAAATGTCTCAAGTTTTGAGGGAGCGTGCAATTGGCATGCTGACTGCAGGAATGTCCACCAGAGCTGTTGCCAGAGAATTTCATGTTAATTTCTCTACCGTAAGCCGCCTTCAAAGTCATTTTACAAGATTTAGAAGGTTGTCCAACCTGCCTCACAACTGCAGACCACGCGTATGGCGTCGTGTGGGTGAGTGGTTTGCTGATGTCAACGTTGTGAACAGAATGCCCTACGGTGGCGGTGGGGTTATGGTATGGGAAGGCATAAGCTACGGACATCGAACATAATTGCATTGTATCGATGACAATTTGAATGCACAGAGATACCGTGATGAGATCCTGAAGCCCATTGTCGTGCCATTCATCCGCTGCCATCACCTCATGTTTCAGCATGATAATACACGGCCCAATGCCGCAAGGATCGATACACAATTCCTGGTATCTGTACCAAAGGTATCTGTGACCAACAGATGCATATCTGTATTCCCAGCCACGTGAAATCCATGGATCAGGACCGAATTAATTTATTTCAATTGACTGATTTCCTTATGTCATGTCTTTCCTATGGATTAAGTGATATATGACATGCTATTTTATCAAATCAATTCTCTGTAATTAATATTACCTGATTGAACTAATCATGTAAATGTAATTAACTAGGAAGTCGAGGCACCACGGATGAATGTTTATAGAGCTGTTGTCTTCTGAATAAACTCTTAAAGACCTGGTAATCTTTTACATCAATAGCAGTCAATTATTAATCGTCACCTTATTCAATCTCATCTGAACGTCATAAAATTCTTGGTTATCTTCACAAACCCTGGCTAACAAGTTGAATCAGCAATACAACATTTGGTTTAATAATTTATTCACTAAATACCTAAATAATCACCCAGAATTAGATATACACAACATGGATCATGCATTGATTACTAATTATGTCATAAAAGAAAACGTCCCTAGCGGACGAAACCGATATGGCGGCTGGTTACACAAAGGGGGTTCGGTTTGAATGAAAGCGCGGGAAGACTGAGGAACAAAAGGATTGGGTCTCTATCGGACCTTATGAAGCTATGCTTTCGTAAATACAGAATCTTAAGCATTCTAAATAACCGCCCTTTCGGAAAAGGAAAATGCAAGAAATATATTTACTCTGATCTGATTTACGCTTCGATAGATTGGTCGAATATGGAAGGCTGGGTTGCCCAGCAGAGCTCTCCCTTGTCCTTTGAAGAATATTTCTGGGCGGATATGTTGTAGTGTGTGGTAGAACGTATACGTTGTAGTACCCTGTCGACGTCTAGGATGTTTCACTTCTTTAGTGAATAAGAGTTCAAAGTTCATACCAAGTTGCCATACTATAAGCTCATGCAATATTCTGGCTGGTGTAGTCACATTCATCCTTCCAGCGTGGTGATGAAATTCGCTCTTCTAAACGTATGGACATCAGTCCTCACGTCATCGGGAACACAATGTTAATTTCGTTAGGTTGTAGTCGTTCAACCATTCGCAACCAGAGCTCACGCTGAGGTTGGCTTAGTTCGCTGTAAATTGTGTCAAGCGGGCTCTTATAGAAATGTAGAAAAGGGGTTGGTTCATCATTTCCAACCAATGCCTATTCAAGTGGGCGTGGCCACTGATTGAGCATATTTTACTTATGAAAACAATTCTCTCATTTTAAAAACTAAAATTACATTTAATCTTTTCACAAATAGTTTAATATTTAAACATTTAAATTGCACAACAATTCCATGTGAATCTGATAACATGAAGGTGTAGACTTTCCAAGATACAGTTTATGTCGTCCTGTCATCAGTAATAATGTCTCAGACGACAACTGACATCATATTCTTTCAGTACCAACGGACACTTCAACTGGTTGGATTACATAAAGATTGTTCTTTTCCCCAACCTTTTGATGTTACCATACTCTCTCTATGTTAACAAAGGGCTTTCCAAGTGTCCATTCTGTAGAGTAGAGAGAGAAAAGGGGGAAAGGTATTTATGGGGGTCATAAACTTCACCAACAGTGCAACGTCATGACACTTATATGAACTGTAACTCAGTAAAATCTTTGAAATTGTTGCATTTTGTGTTTATATTTTTGTTCAGTATATATTCATGGGGTTACTCCTGTCCTTCCTTCCCTGACCCCTGGAGGTCAGGAGAGACAAAAAAAACTTCAGGGGGCTACAGAACTGGCCTCATATCAGTCACACCAGAGGAAGAGGCAAATCAAGAGAGTCAACTCCAGCAAATACAGCAATAAGCAGACCGCCTGCCTTCCCACCTTTGAGACAACGAATTCCATTGTTAGGGCGGAGACCATCTCGTCATTATATACAGTATCTCTGTCTTTATCTCTCTCTCTCTTCTGACTATCTTTTTCAAATCTAGCGGTCTACCTCATTCTTTAAAAGCCCAAAGTGCTGACAGCCCATAAAGTGGGATCGTAGTGAAATAGCCCTTTAACTACCTGCTGTGATTGTATGTCAGTCAAAAGCTTAATTCTTCCCTTTTCGCTCCTCACTCTCTCTGCTCTTCAGCCTCTTTCCTCCTCCCACCGTCCCTCCTCTGAGTCCAGTGTTACGTGGGTGATGTCAGTAATAGAGACACTCTTCTGCACCTTTGAGACTAAACATCGCTCCCACCCAACCTCTTAATATCTCCTTAGCTTCTACGTCTACCACAATCTCTCTGTCCTTCACTCTCCCTCGGTATGTCCCAAGACATTTGTCACTCCTCCCTCACCATCTCTCTTTCAGTCTTAGGGAGACGGGGATGCAGCTTGGCTGGTCACATGAGTACCGGCACTAATGACACACACACACACACACACAGACAGGCAGGAGCTACTAAACACACTCACTTTTACAGAAAACATGACATGCACAGTTTGTAATCATTCTACGTCAAGACAACATACACAGTAAGATATAGAGGCACCTGTTTGTAGGCGTGTGTATACGATTCCTCATACGACCGACCGACCGACACAGACAGACAGACAGACAGACAGACAGACAGACAGACAGACAGACAGACAGACAGACAGAGAGGGGAGAGAGAGAGGTGGATATCTTGTCAGTTGCACAACTGAATTTATTCAACCAAAATGTGTCTTGCACATTTAACCCAACCCCTCTGAATCAGAATGACATCCACATCATCAGCGCCCTGGGAGCAGTTGTTGTTGGGGGTTAACTGCCTTGCTCAAGGGCTGAAGGGCAGAATATTCCACCTTGCCGGCTAGGGAATCAAACCAGCGACGTTTCGACTACTGGCCCAACGCTCTTAACTGCTAGAGCTTCAAGTTCTTTGGTGTCCACATCAACAACAAACTAGAATGGCCCAAACATACCAAGACAGTCGTGAAGAGGGCACGACAAAGCCTATTCCCCCTCAGGAAACTAAAAAGATTTGGCATGGGTCCTGAGATCCTCAAAAGGTTCTACAGCTGCAACATCGAGAGCATCCTGACTGGTTACATCACTGCCTGGTACGGCAACTGCTCGGCCTCTGACTGCAATGCACTACGGAGGGTAGTGCATACTGCCCAGTACATCACTGGGGCTAAGCTGCCTGCAATCCAGGACCTCTACACCAGGCGGTGTCAGAGGAAGGCCCTAAAAATTGTCAAAGACCCCAGCCACCCCAGTCATAGACTGATCTTTCTACTACCGCATGGCAAGCGGTACCGGAGTGCCAAGCCTAGGACAAAAAGGCTTCTCAACAGTTTTTACCCCCAAGCCATAAGACTCCTGAACAGGTAATCAAATGGTTACCCAGACTATTTGCATTGTGTGCCCCCCCCAACCCCTCTTTTTACGCTGCTGCTACTCTCTGTTTATCATATATGCATAGTCACTTTAACTATACATTCATGTACATACTACCTCAATTGGGCCGACCAACCAGTGCTCCCACACAGTGGCTAACCGGGCTATCTGCATTGTGTCCCACCCACCACCCGCCAACCCCTCTTTTACGCTACTGCTACTCTCTGTTCATCGTATAAGCATAGTCACTTTAACCATATGTACATGTACATACTACCTCAATCAGCCTGACTAACCGGTGTCTGTATGGAGCCTCACTACTTTTATAGCCTCGCTACTGTATATAGCCTGTCTTTTTACTGTTGTTTTATTTCTTTACCTACCTATTGTTCACCTAATACCTTTTTTGAACTATTAGTTAGAGCCTGTAAGTAAGCATTTCACTGTAAGGTCTACACCTGTTGTATTCAGCGCACGTGACAAATAAACTTTGATTTGATTTGACCTGTTGCTGTAGGTTAAAACTGACTATTCAAATCAAATCAAATTGTATTTGTAACATGCCGTTAAATGCTTACTTATGAGCCCCGCAATCGTGAGTCAACAGGGAGTACAGGAGGGGTCCCACCCTTGATGGGCCCTGTGTTGAGGGTCAGCGTGGCAGATGTGTTGTTGCCCACCCTCACCACCTGGGGGCCGGCCCGTCAGGAAGTCCAGGATCCAGTTGCAGAGGGAGGTGTTCAGTCCCAAGGTCCTAGCTCAGGGATGATCTTTGAGGGCACTATGGTGTTGAACGCTGAACTGTAGTCAATGAACAGCGTTCTCACGTAGGTGTTCCTTTTGTCCAGGTGGGAAAGGGCAGTGTGGAGTGCAACAGAGATTGCGTCATCTATAGATCTGTTGGGTCGGTATGCGACTTGGAGTGGGTCCAGACTTTCTGAGATGATGGTTTTGATGTGAGCCATGACCAGCCTATCTAACCATTTCATGGCTACAGATGTGAGTGCAACTGGGCGGTAGTCATTTAGGCAGAGAGAGTGAAACAGAGAGAGTGGGAAAAAGTGAAACAGAGAGATCTTCACGTTGTCTGGGTAAAGTGACAGTAAGTAAGTGAGCTACCTAGGTGAATGAAAGACACGGAAGCCAAGCTTGTCTTCTAACTATCTTGTCCTCTAACTAACGATTTCCAAGATGGCTCCGGAGGGTAGGGCTGCCGTCTTACCGGCTCTTAACCAACCATGCTATTTTGTTTGTCTTTTCACGTTGTCCGTAACTTGTTTTGAACATAATGTTGCTGCTACCGTCTCTTTTGAACAAAAAGAGCTTCTGGACATCAGAACTGGGATTACTCACCTCAAGTTGGACGAGGAGTTCTTCTTCATTGAGTCGGATGCGAGGGATATACTACGGACGCCCGATCAGGACCAGATCCCCGTGATTCGCTGGAAAATGAAATGTAGGTTTTGCAGAAAAAGATCAGGATGCCTTGTGAGGATCAGGAAGAAATACAGCGAAAAATAAAATATTGAAAACTACCGTAAAAGACACTACAGAGAGGCTACGGTATGATAATAAAACAAGGAAAGCCGAATTACTTGATCTAAAGTGCAGAAATATGAGAAATAATATTGTTATAATAGAAATAAAGGATGAAAACGAAAACTATCAGTCAACGGAGGAAAAAGTCAAGGTGTTCATGAAACGTAATCTCAAGATGACGGACAAACAGGTGGAAACAATTGATTTTCAAAGAGCTCACCATTTTGGTGGCAGAGCAGAGTGGGAAGCCCTGTCCAATCGTAGCTATGCTAACCCACTACAAAATGAAAATTGGCTTGTTACAACAGGGTAGGGAATTGAAGAACATATGGGGTCAATTTCCCGCCATATGTATTGAATTCAAGATAAAATAAATTGTCAACATGAAAAATAAAGTTGAGAATGTAAACACCATATTTTCGAGGACGGGTGAAAAAGGGATGTTGAAATCAAAAACCAAATAATTGAAAGCAAAATGTATAGAATTGTAAACAAAAATAAGACATCACAAGCAAAACCCCAAAACTTGTAAGAAAATAATTTTAAAGCGAGAGAAAAACTCTCAAATGATTCAAAAAATACATTTGAAAACGAATGCAAAAATTGTTTTCGGTTCGACTTTCCCAGCAACCAATCCTATTGAATACATTTTGCCTACGGTCTTGCCTGAATGTACTATCTTTTGGTTACGCTACTCGTATCTTTGCTTTCGATGTCTGTTTCTTTGCTTTCACTGCCAGTCTTTTCGATTGCGAGTTTGGCGAGTTTCATTTTTCCATGAAGGGTTTAGAGGGAGGTGTAGATAATGAGTCTCTATTGGTCCGCTAGTTTTGGAGTGACGGTTTATCTTAACCCAATCAATGACATGATAGACAGGCTTATTTTCTATTGCCTACTTAAGTAGACGGTCTGACTTCACCTCATTTTAGGGTTTTAGCTAACATATTTCAAAATTGTCAGTCACGGGTCAATAATGTACGGATATTACTAAAGTAAACATATGAATTACCTGTTGCACAACGTTCGGCGCAGGTGTATGGCGAACCAGCTACCAACATCTGCGCCGAACGTTGTGCAACAGGTAATTCATATGTTTAAACTAAGTAGTTAGATGGTTTGTCATTAAATGTATTAGATAGACATGCTTCTGACCTCTTATAGAATGGGTTAATGTTATGTACAGCAACCCCAGATGTAAAATAGTAAACAATGTGTCACGCCCTGACCTTAGAGTTCCTTTTTATGTCTCTATTTTGGTTTGGTCAGGGTGTGAGTTGGGGTGGGTATTTTATGTTCTATTATTTGTATTTCTATGTTTTGGCCGTGTAGGGTTCTCAATCAGGGACAGCTGGCCTCCAGTCCAGAGCCTCCAGCGACGTTCTCCGGTCCGGAGCCTCAAACGACATTCTCCGGTCCGGAGCATCAAGCGACGGCCTCCGGTCCGGAGCCTCCAGCGACGGCCTCCGGCCCAGACCCCGTAACGAGGGTGCTCAGTCCGGGGCCCGCAACGAGGGTGCCCAGTCCGGGGCCCGCAACGAGGGTGCCCAGTCCGGGGCCCGCAACGAGGGTCCCCAGTCTAGGGTCGGCGACGAGGGTCCCCGAACCAGAGGTGCCACCAAAGTGGGGTGAGCCAGTGGTGGAGCGGGGTCTGCGTCCCGCACCTGAGCCGCCACCGCGGATAGATGCCCACCCAGACCCTCCCCTATAGGTTTAGGTTTTGTAGTCCGCACCTTTGGGGGTGGGGGGGGGGGGCTGTCACGCCCTGACCTTAGAGCTCCTTTTTATGTCTCTATTTTGGTTTAGTCAGGGTGTGAGTTGGGGTGGGTATTCTATGTTCTATTATTTGTATTTCTATGTTTTGGCCAGGGTAGGGTTCTCAATCAGGGACAGCTGTCTATCGTTGTCTCTGATTGAGAACCATACTTAGGTATCCCTTTTTCCCACCTGTCTTTGTGGGAAGTTGACTTGTTTATGGCACATAGCCTTTAGCTTCACGGTTTGTTTTTTGTAGTGTTTATTGTTTTGTCAGCGTCATTTTTCAAATAAAAGAAAATGTACACTCCAGTTCTTTAGACGGCCGTGACACAATGGTTTCTTCTCAGAAAGTATTGAGCTTTTAAGAGGAGTAAAACCAGGCTGTCCGTTGTCTCCATATCTATTTATTATGGCCATTGAAATGCTAGCTATTAAAATTAAATCCAATAAGAACATCAGGGGGTTAGAAATCCAGGAGATAAAAACAAAAGTGTCAATGTATGCTGATGACTCAATTTTTTTCTTAAGTCCGCAATCTAGACCCCTGCACAGTCTCACTGAAGATCTTGATCACTTTTCTAGCCTCTCTGAATTAAAACCTAATTATGACAAGTGTACCATATTACGTATTGGATTGTTAAAAAATACAGTGTTTACACTACCGTGTAGTTTACCAATAAAATGGGCGGATGGTGAAGTATTATTTTATTTATTTTTTTATTATATTTATTAATGATATTATGAATAGAAATGGAGGAGTTATGTCAGATATGCAGTCATCAAAAATATATGGGAATATCTGCTCAATCCAAATTTACAACCACCTGATTGCAGCACTACCACAAACATGGAGGAGGCAAGTGGAAAAGGGAGAAGGTAGGGAACATCTTAGCCTACCATATATTAAAGATACAAATTGGCTGAAAAGAACTGGCATAAATCGAAAAATATACCAGTTTCATCTGAGGACAAAAATGTTGACAGCCGCGCCATACAGGTTGCAAAATAAATGGGAAGAGATTTTTGATGTACCAATTCCATGTCACATGGTCTATGAACTGGTACAAAAACTATACTTGACTCAACACTTAAGAGTTTCAATTTAAATGATTATATAAAATTCTTGCCATCAACAGAATGCTATATATATGGGGCATACAACAATTTCAGTTCTGTAGATTTTGTTGCGATGAGACAGAATCAATAGATCATTTATTCTGGTATTGCCCCTATGTAGCTTGTTTCGGATCACAGGTTCAGGAATGGTTAAAAGATCACAACATGCACTTAAAATTAACCTTACAAATAGCAGTGTTGGGCAACCTGGAAAGCCATAGCCAATCAATAAATAATGTAATAATAGTCGTAGGAAAGATTTTCACCTTTAGCTCCCAATCTGTGGATAATATACAACTAGAAAGATTCAAGCATTTGTAAAACATCACAGCACAATTGAAAAATATATGGCACATGGAAACCAAACAAGGGCGGTCTATAGTGATCGGTGGGATGGGCTGAGAGTGGCTGAGGGTTGGGATTAAACAGTTTGTTTTGTAATATATTGTTGTTATATATAAAAGTACAATGTATGTAAAATGTATATGTAAAATGTTTATGTAAAATGTGAATGTAAAATGTATAGGTAAAATGAATGTACGTATATGTAGCAAAAAAACTGTAAAAAATAACAAAGATATTTGTCCTACGAAGAGGGGGGGTGGTGGAGGGGTTAAAAAAATATATATTTTTTTTAAAGACACTCCCAATGTCTATGGATTTATGTTAACAACAGCTGGTGCACGATATCTACGGAAGTCTCAAGGTTTTGCTTTCCTGAGATAGAATATGTCATGATAAACTGTAGACCACACTATCTACCTAGAGAGTTTTCATCTGTATTTTTCGTAGCTGTCTACATACCACCAAAGACCGAGGCTGGCACTAAAACTGCCCCCAATGAGCTGTATTCCGCCATAAGCAAACAGGAAAACCCTCATCCAGAGGTGGCGCTCCTAGTGGCCGGGGACTTTAATGCAGGGAAACTTAAATCGGTCTTACCAAATTTCTATTAGCATGTTAAATGTGCAACCAGAGGGAAAAAACCTCTGGACCACCTTTACTCCACACACAGATACGCATACAAAGCTATCCCTCGCCCTCCATTTGGAAAATCTGAACATAATTCTATCCTCCTGATTCCTGCTTACAAGCAAAAATTAAAGCAGGAAGCACCAGTGACTCGATCAATAAAAAAGTGGTCAGATGAAGCAAATGCTAAGCTACAGGACTGTTTTGATAGCACAGACTGGAATAAGTTTGGGGATTCCTCCGATGCCATTGAGGAGTACACCAGATCAGTCATTGGCTTCACCCCCCCCCCCCCCACCCTCTTTTACAACGCTGCCACTCTCTGTTGTTATCATCTATGCATAGTCACTTTAATAACTCTATCTACATGAACATATTACCCAATTACCTCGACTAACCGGTGCCCCCACACATTGACTCTGTACTGGTACCCCCCTGTATATAGTCTCGCTATTGTTATTTTACCTCTGCTCTTTAATTACTTTATACTTTTATTTCTTGTTCTTATTCGTATTTTTTTTTTTTTAACTGCATTGTTGTTTAGGGGCTCGTAAGTAAGCATTTCACTGTAAGGTCTACACCTGTTGTATTCGGCATTTCACTGTAAGGTCTACACCTGTTGTATTCGGCATTTCACTGTTGTATTCGGCATTTCACTGTTGTATTCGGCATTTCACTGTAAGGTCTACACCTGTTGTATTCGGCATTTCACTGTAAGGTCTACACCTGTTGTATTCGGCGCATGTGACTAATAAACTTTGATTTGATTTGAGAGAAAAAAACTATACAGAAAGCCCTTTAATTGCGGAAATAAGTAAATAAAATCAATGATAAGAATAGTCAGATTAACTGACACGGACACAGCGGCGTAACAGGAACTTCAGAATACCATGAACCAAGAGGTTGTGAGTTCAAATCCCAGGTGAGGACATATTGAATAATAGTTGCTGTATAAATAAACTTACACAACGTAATCAAATATGTCAGTTAAATACAATATCTTAAAAGCATTGTGTTTGACCTTGCCCACAGACAAAGAACTATCAGTGGTTCACCTATCAGGGCCTTTATTGTCTTGGCAATAGTACCTCAGCTCATTTCTCTAAACTGTATGTGTGTGCCACTGTCTTTGCCCTTTACATCCCAAATGTAACATCTCTTTCTTTCTCAATTACTCTTCTGGTTGGTCACTCTACCTATGGCTATCTCGCCTTCATCTCTTTCTTTTTACCTCTCAGCTCAGCCTGGTCTCATAGTTAAAGTAAATCCAGGACACTCAAATTAGTATGATATTTTACGTATGGTATGGTTACATAAAACAAAATGTTACTTAAGGCAAAAACAAAAGTAGGTTTGCGTGTTTCTATATTTAACCTTTACTTAACTAGGCAAGTCAGTTGAGAACAAATTTTTATTTACAATGATGGCCTTCCCGGCCAAACCCTAATCTGGACGACGCTGGGCTAATTGTGCGCCGCCCTATGGGACTCCCAATCACAGCCGGTTGTGATAAAGCCTGGAATTGAACCAGGGTCTGTAGTGATGCCTTTAGCACTGAGATGCTGTGCCTTAGTCCGCTGCGCCACTCTGGTTCCCACAGACAACTTTAGTATTTTAGCTAATTAGCAACATTGCAAATACTTAGCCACCTAGCAACATAGTTAATGTTAGCCACAATAAATTGGAATTCGTAACATATATGTTTAGCAAAAAAAACATATTGTATGAATTGGATGATGGACATCCTCAAATTAATTCATACCAAAGGAAACTTAACATATCATACTAATTGGAGAGTCTTTACTTTCACGATGTTACGTCTACCCCTGAGTACAGGTTGCTCAGCTCCTCTCTATAGCTGTCTGTAACTGTCTTTGCCCTTTGCAAACCAAGTTGGATACATTGTTTTACTTAGTTACTCACTGTGGGAATAATCCTAACTTTCAGTTAGACTGAATTAACATTAGACTGAAGTAGACTGAAAGAAAATCGACTTAAGTAGAAGTGAGGAAAACCCATATTTTTGTTGGTCACTCTCTCTCATTCATTTCGGAGTAAGCTAAATCTGTCCAGTTATGTAGACCCTGCGACAAGGAGACAATCCTTTGTCACATTAGACACAGACTTCAGAGGGAACTTTCTTCCTCTTACACACATTAGCACAAGGTGGGCAAACTCTCACACAGAGGACGAACAAATAATACTATTAAATATTACTACGGTCATTTAGCCAAGAAAACGTACAAAGCTGTCGACATTGATATATCCAGTATTATGTGGCCCATATGGGAATCAAACCCACACAATTCTGGTGTTTCCAACATCGTGCTCTTACCCAATGAACCATTGCTACCTCAATTATACAACAGCACTGAAACTTACAGCCCTCTGCTACATTTAGTACCTCTCGTTTTCTTAATCATGTCACTGTGTATTTGAAAAGCTGTTCTGCACTACACTTCTGTCAAACGGGTTGGATCTATGCAATTATGTTGAATCAACATGGAAAACTGATTGGATTTGCAAAAAGTAATCAACGTAAGGGCATTTTGTACTTTTTTCATCAAACTTTTTAACCTAAATGCAAAAAAAAAAAAAAAAAAGATTTCATGTTCACGTCAGTTTAAAACTAGTTGCAAATCAAAACTAGATGTTGAACTGATGTCTGTGCCCAGTGGGTTACCATGCTGTACCAAAAGCACATATGAAATGCCACCAAATAGGCTACCACAGTTGTGTGGCAATATAATAATCTTAATCTTGATCTACGTCAAAGTTCATCTGATCTTCTTAATCATGTCCTTCTGTGTGTGGAAAGCTTGTGACAAGCGAGCAGCAGATACAGTAAGGGAACATGTCATCATATTAAGAGCTGACAGTTACAGGCTTTTAACTGAGTAGTATGATCAGGCAGCTGTAACTCTTCACGAGGAGTGAATTACATCTACTTTATGATTTACAGATTATATTGAGTCTAAAACATGACCATCATACTGCATATGAACTATGTAATGTACATGAAGGGCACAGTGTGGTGAAGTCATACAGTGGGACAGTTATTTTTATGACTATAGAGAGAGTAAAAGGAAAGACAAGATAAAGATGTCGCCACCACATGTGACAACCATGTTGGAGTGTGTGTGCGTAAGTGCATGTGATGTGTGTGAGAAAGATGCCGTTAGTTGTTCCATGTAGGGGTCCCACGTTTTGGCATCAGTTCAAATTGACCCCTCTTTCTGCCCCAGAACAGAGAGACTGATGAGACAGACATTATTCTGCAGCTTTTGCTGATGTGACAGTATTGCATTCCAACGGCACTTCATGTCTGCTTGATTTTGATTGATTGATTTGTTTATTTCAGTGTATACAAAAGGTGTATGAATATACAGTAGCAATGTGTCAGGCTTAAAACTGGGAGCATTTTAACAGTGTGCAGCAACTCCAGTGACGAGTATTCTGACAACTCCATTTGACGTCCATCAATGATTTACTCGAGTTGTTCACGCTTACTACCTCTGAATTGGACCCAATGTTTCTGTCATAGTTATGAGACTCACCAGATCAGTAGCAGAACACAATCATTCAACCAAAACTTCTTACTGCATTATTAAAGCAGACCCTTTCTTTCCAGATCTCAGTAAGAGAAACCTGTCTGTAACTAAATGCAACCACTGCCACCCTCAGATCACATGGACATAGCTCATATGAGAGATGGCCGGGTCTTCTTTCCAAGGCCTGTGACATGATCAATCAAATATTATGGCCCTCTGCCCAGCACGTTGTCTCGCCTGACAGTTGGGGTGTAGTTGTTTTCTCTAGCCATTATGGCCTAGGATCATAGAAACTGATCCTGAAAGCCAGAGATCTCACACTCAATGTAAACTAAGGGCAGTGGTGTAATGTACTTAAGCAAAAATACTTGAAAGTAATACTTTACTTTACTATTTATATTTTTGACAACTTTTACTTTTGCTTCACTATATTCCAAAAGACAATTATGAACTTTTTACTTCATACATTTTCCCTGACACCCAAAAATACTCATTACATTTAGAATGCTTAGCAGGACAGGAAAATTGTCTAATTCACACACTTATCAAGAGAACATCCCTGGTCATCCTTACTGCCTCTTATCTGGCGGACACAGTAAACACATGCTTCGTTTGTAAGTGATCTCTGAGTGTCGGAGCGTGCTCCTGGCGATCCGTAAATAAAACAACAAGTGAATGATGCTGTCTTGTTTGCTTAAAAAAAGGAATTTAAAATGATTTATACTTTTCCTTTTACTTTTGATACTTAAGTATATTTTATAAATTACATTTCCTTTCGATACTTAAGTATATTTAAAACCAAATACTTTTAAACTTTTACTCAAATAGTGTTTTACTGGGTGACTTTCACTTTTACTTGAGTCATTTTCTATTAAGGCATCTTTATTTTTACTCAAGTATGAAAACTGGATACTTTTTCCACCACTGACTAAGGGCCAGTTTAAGCCTAGTCCTGGATTTAAAAGCATTCTCAATGGAGAATCTACAGGCTTATTTTATCTATAGGCTAATTCTGTGTCCAGGACACCGGTTCTAAGTCTTTATCATGGAAAGACAAACACAACAAACTATCACTCTCTTTACAGTGCAAGCAATTTGAACAAGCATTTCAAAGTCACTATAGATTAACATCTCTGTTAGGGTGATAATGTGCCAACATATTTCAAGACTTTACTTCAGCCTACAGGCCTACCAGTACTCTCACTATTCTCTCTCTCTATCCTCTACCATGTTTCCATTATGACAGGATGATGAAAAACAACAAATCATCCTCTGGGTAGAATTTGGTCCACTAACGAAAACGTCCTACTCTGATAGGTCAACAGGAGAACAGAACCTCACCTCCGCAAGAAGATTAAACCAGTCACACCTGCACACCTGCACTACCTGAGCGTGCACTAAGCCCTGCAATCATACCCTTTTTACACTATCATGCTGGCCCGAACCGTACAGTACTGACTCTTTTCACGTGGTCTTTTCCAGCATGGTGTTAAAGCAACTATGGTGGATGCATAAACCAGATAGCACAGTACATGTTGGCTCAGCTCAGTAGTATGAATGAACCAATAAAGACAGGGAACAGGTCTATCTGTACCTGCATGTCTGGAGAGGGTGTGTCCCTGTCCCTCTCCCTCTTCCTCCTGTATGTGAATAAATTCCAGATCCGTCTCCATAGGAACGAGGCCACCAGACACACACTCCCTACTATCCAAATATCCTTATCCTTCAGAAAGTTCTCCATGGTAACTACTGATGGTTCTAGATCTCAGAGTCACTACTCTTCCTTCTGCTCCTCTTCCACGTCTGAGCTCAGAGCTGGATTATTTCCAACTGCCTCTCTCTTGTCGACAGCAGCGATGGGTCTCGAGGGTGATCGGCGGCAGGTTGGGGTTGTTGACATGGGCATGACAGGTGTTTACGGAACAACAAGGCCTCTCTTTCTTTCTCTCGCTGACCAATCTGATCTGATCGCTCAGTCGCTCAGACACTCCTCCCACCCCTCTGTCACTCAGACACTCCTCCCACTCCTCTCAGTCACTCAGACACTCCTCCCACTCCTCTCAGTCACTCCTCTCACTCCTCTGTCACTCAGACACTCCTCCCACTCCTCTCAGTCACTCAGACACTCCTCCCACTCCTCTCAGTCACTCCTCTCACTCCTCTCAGTCACTCAGACACTCCTCCCACTCCTCTGTCACTCAGACACTCCTCCCACTCCTCTCAGTCACTCAGACACTCCTCCCACTCCTCTCAGTCACTCCTCTCACTCCTCTCAGTCACTCAGACATCCCTCCTACTCCTCTCAGTCACTCAGACACTCCTCCCACTCCTCTCAGTCACTCAGACACTCCTCTCACTCTTCTCAGTCACTCTGACACTCCTCCCATTTCTCTTGGGTCACTCAGACACTCTTCCCACTCCTCTCAGTCACCCAGATGGGAACAACAGGTACATCTCTGCCCAGTCGAGCTGTCCTACACCCCCCCACCCGCTCCTAGGCCCTGTTCCCTCGAACCCCGACCCCTCCACCACCCCCCAGCCAAAGAGGAGAGTACATGCGACGACGAGAGGGGTGTGTGTGTGTGTGTGTGTGTGTGTGTGTGTGTGTGTGTGTGTGTGTGTGTGTGTGTGTATGTGTGTGTGTGTGTGTGTGTGTGTGTGTGTGTGTGTGTGTGTGTGTGTGTGTGTGTGTGTGTGTGTGTGTGTGTGTGTGTGTGTGTGTGTGTGTGTGTGTGTGTGTGTGTGTGTGTGTGTGTGTGTCTGAGAGAGTATGTGTCTGTGCGTGTGTGTGTGCGTGACACAGGTGGTGTTAGGTTCAGGGTGTTGGTAGGCTAGCGTTGTCTGGCTGGTGTGTCAGCAGAACACCAGAGACCATGTGGCGTCCCAAAGTGTGAAGTGCACCACATCATGGACCCTGGATGAAAGTAGTGTACTATGTAGGGAATAGGGTGCCATTTGGGATGCAGACCATGCCTGGTATCCTTTAACTTCAGCGTGAAGTATGTCTGTTGCTGTGGAGCCGCTTGCTCCTCCGCTTTATTCCCTCTCTCTCTCTCTCTCTCTCTCTCTCAGTCACACACTCACTTGCACACTCACTCGCACACTCACTCGCACACACACACACACACACACACACACACACACACACACACACACACACACACACACACACACACACACACACACACACACACACACACACACACACACGTGTCTGCAGGTGCATAAGTTGTTTGTGTGCAAGTAACATGTGGCTCTCAATGCCAAGGATATGGGTGGATTCCTGCTAGGCCACCCTTAGGAAAATGTATGCACACATGAATGGATAAAATCAGTGGTGGAAAAGTACCCAATTGTCATACTCAAGTAAAAATACCTTAATAGAAAATGACTCAAGTAAAAGTGAAAGTCACCCACTAAAAGACTACCTGAGTAAAAGTATGAAAGTATTTGGTTTTAAATATACATACAGTGCATTCGGAAAGTATTCAGACCCCTTGGCTTTTTCTAAATGTTGTTACGTTACAGTCTTATTCTAAAATCGATTAAATTGTTTTTTCCCCTCATCAATCCAAACAAAATATCCCATAATTACAATGCAAAAACAAGTTTTTAGACATTTTTGCCAAAAAAGTATTATGGGTGTCATAAGACTAGAGAAATTTGTTTCTCATGGTCTGAGAGTCTTTAGGTGCCTTTTGGCAAACTCCAAGTGGGCTGTCATGTGTCTTTTACTGAGTGGCTTCCGTCTGGCCAATCTACCAAAAAGGCCTGATTGGTGGAGTGATGCAGAGAAAGTTGTCCTTCGGGAAGCTTCTCCCATCTCCACAGAGGAACTGGAGCTCTGTCAGAGTGACCATCGGGTTCTTGGTCACCTCCTTGACCAAGGCCTTTCTCCTTTGTGCGGCCAGCTCTAGGAAGAGTCTTGGTAGTTCCAAACTTCTTCCATTTAAGAAAGATGGAGGCCACTGTGTTCTTGGGGACCTTCAATGCTGCAGACATTTTTTAGTACCCTTCCCCACATCTGTACCTCGACATAATCCTGTCTCGGTGCTCTATGGACAACTCCTTCAACCTCATGACTTGGTTTTTGCTCTGACATGCACTGTCAACTGTGGAACCTTATATAGAAAGGTGTGTACCTTTCCAAATCATGTCCAATCAATTACATTTACTACAGGTGGACTCCAATAAAGTTGTATAAACATCTCAAGGATGATCAATGAAAACAAGATGCACCTGAGCTCAATTTTGAGTCTCATAGCAAAGGGTCTGAATACTTATTGTAAATGAGGTATTTCTTAAATACAATTGTAAAAATGTCTAAAAACCTGTTTTTGCTTTGTCATTATGGGCTATTGTGTGTAGATTGATGAGTAAACATTTTTTTTTATACATTTTAGAATAAGGCTGTAACGTAGCAAAATGTGGAAAAAGTCAAGGGGTCTGAATACTTTCCGAATGCACTGTAAGTATCAAAAGTAAATGCAATTGCAAAAATATACTTACGTTTCAAAAGTAAAAGTAATATCTTTAATTTCAAATTACTTCTATTTGGCAGCCCAAATGCCACCTATGCACTCTGTGAACTATATCCCAGCAGTGGTCTCCTGGACCTTTAACAGGCAGCAGCAGGTGGGAGAGCAGAGAACAGGTCTGCGTCCCAAATAGCACCAAATTACTGATATAGAACACTATTCCCTATGGGTTCTGGTCAAAATGAATGCAATAAATAGGGAACATGGTGCAATTTGGGACGAAATCAGGGTTTCGAGAGCAGGACCTGTCAGATATACATTTGAAAGGAACCTGACCTCAGTAAGGAACAGAAGAGAAGCTGCCTTGTAAATGCAACTACTGGCGTTGTCTGTTGTGTCAAAAGACAGAAAATGAGCAAGAGAGAGATGATTGCTGGAGCAAGGTGCTGTTTAGAATCACTGATCTACAAATCATTGTGCATTGTAAATACCTATATGTGAATAAGATTTGTGAATCTGTGCAGTGCCTTGATGCCCTGGAACAAGCTGAGAGAGATAGAGTGTAGATGCATTTAGATTTAAATAGCCAGGGATCTTGAGTTACACATGCAGCCAGAGTCTGATTGGAACATTTCCTTGGGCTCTCATTGGCTGTAGCTTGGGCAACAGTGGTACATATAGAATGGGAAAGCAGACCACATTTCATTTGATGTTCAGCCTGAAGAAGAGAATGCACTTCTGCTGTGATGCACAAACACACTCCCAATCCATCCTGGTTCACAAAATACAATCAATCATAGCAGCTATTTTTGAAGGAGGTTGTACTTGAAATTATCATAATATGATCGTGATTGTTTTTCTACTTTAGTTGTAGGCACCGACAGCAATACACCGCTATGACAAGACCACTTCGTATTGGATATCTGACCTCTACAAGCACACACACTCATGGGAATCAAATTTTAAAAATCCACACAGATACAGTATAGCAGAAATACACTCATGGCATGTTCAATAGCAGCACATTACCGTGGCTTTCTGTTTAACTATTGTGAAATTTACCAACACAACACATCTTACTCAGTCCCTAGACACCACCTTGTGGCGGTTCTTATTCAAATGCTGTCTTCAGTGCTGTCATCTCAGCACAATCACATCCACTGTAGCGTGTGAGATAGTCTCTGAATGCAGAATCACAGAGCCTTGGCCTCTTGTGTTAGAAGTGAGGTGTAACACCAGTCAGTGCAGACCAACAGGTGTGGAGGGCTGAATAGGTCCTGCCTGGACTAAAGGATCTGCTTATTTAAGGCAACTGGTGATACAAACAGAGGGCAGTAAGCCACAGTAAGTAAAGCACCTGTGCCTTTACTATAACCACAGGCTATACCCACAGGCTATACCCACAGGCTATACCCACAGGCTATAACCACAGGCTATAACCACAGGCTATACCCACAGGCTATACCCACAGGCTATACCCACAGGCTATACACACAGGCTATACACACAGGCTATACCCACAGGCTATACCCACAGGCTATACCCACAGGCTATACACACAGGCTATAACCACAGGCTATACCCACAGCCTATACCCACAGGCTATAACCACAGGCTATACCCACAGGCTATACCCACAGGCTATAACCACAGGCTATACCCACAGGCTATAACCACAGGCTATACCCACAGGCTATAACCACAGGCTATAACCACAGGCTATACCCACAGGCTATACCCACAGGCTATAACCACAGGCTATACCCACAGCCTATACCCACAGGCTATAACCACAGGCTATACCCACAGCCTTAACCACAGGCTGTAACCACAGGCTGTAACCACAGGCTATACCTACAGGCTATACCTACAGGCTATACCTACAGGCTATACCCACAGGCTATACCCACAGGCTATAACCACAGGCTATACCCACAGGCTATAACCACAGGCTATTACCACAGGCTATTACCACAGGCTATACCCACAGGCTGTACCCACAGGCTATTACCACAGGCTATTACCACAGGATATAACCACAGGATATAACCACAGGCTATATCCACAGGCTATATCCACAGGCTGTACCCGCAGGCTATAACCACAGGCTATACCCATAGGCTATACCCATAGGCTATAACCACAGGCTATAACCACAGGCTATAACCACAGGCTATACACACAGGCTATAACCACAGGCTACAACCACAGGCTATACCCACAGGCTATACCCACAGGCTATACCCACAGGCTGTACCCACAGGCTATACCCACAGGCTATAACCACAGGCTATACCCACAGGCTGTACCCACAGGCTATATCCACAGGCTATACCCACAGGCTACAACCACAGGCTATACCCACAGGCTGTACCCACAGGTTGTACCCACAGGTTGTACCCACAGGCTATAACCACAAGATATACCCACAGGCTATACCCACAGTTTGTACCCACAGGCTATAACCACAGGATATAAAACAAAGCTCTGAATAGGAAAGTGAACACAGGCTTAGCTTAGTGAGTCAAGTCAAGTTTATTTGTCATATGCACACAGGGCTCTAAATTAAAAATATATAATTGATAGCACTGGTGCTCTGAATTTAAAAAAGTTAGGGGCACTACATGAAATAATACAGCCTATATTGGGCCAATATAAATTATAGGTATTTTGAAGCACATCAACTAATTTTTGTGCCCTATCAACTAATATGTAACACTGTAAATACCTGTCATTGAAATTACAAAGTAATTTGTGGAATATTAGGTTTCTACATTGTGTAAATGCACTATTTTCTGATTGAGATGCATTACATTGAACATTGTACACTCTCTTTAAAAACGTCAGGTTTGTGATGACTACATGTAGATATGTCATTCATTCATTGCCATTATAATTTTTTGATTTAACCTTTATTTTATCAGAGTCATAGTCATTGATCTCCTGAAGAAGAAGCTATCCCTTTCCCTTTTATTTCTACGCCCCCAAATGTTTTAATATACTAGTAAAGTTACCACGTCGTTAGCTAGCTAGCCAATGGGGCAACGTGACTGAACAACGTGTAAAGAAAGGTTGACGCGTGAGTAGTTTTAGAATGCCCAAGGCATGGTTTATGAACATAAAATGCTGTCCCGGTCAGATCTTTTGACCTGGTTGGGCTAGAAGTAAGCGGTTTTCACTGTAGTAATTGTGCAGCCAATATGCTAATGAATCTGCATTCCTTGTTTCTCTATGGCACTTGGAAACAACGGTACAGTGAAGCCTCATCATTACAAAAAAAGATTATCTGGGAGACACAGTGCTCCCAAAATAAAACTCCTGGTTGCACAGCAAAATATTTCATTGCAAATGGTCGCACTTTAGAGCCCTGTATGCACAGGATACACAAGGTACACAGTACAATTCAATTCTTAATTAGGTTCACACTTGACAATGATGGTGTAAAGATAGGGGTAATGGTCCTACCTGTTGATGGTCTCCTTTCTTCTCCACTTGCTTGAGGATGAGGGGCAATAGCTGAGGGCAGGGGCTACCCTAAATGTGAGAGGAAGAGAGGTACAGGTGAGAGGATGAAGAGGGTATACGGTGAGGATTAGGGGTAGCCTGAAAGGTGAGATGATGAGGGGTTAAGTTAAGAGGGTTATGGTTATGTTATGAATGCGGGTTGGGGGACAAAGATGATACATTTAGGAGGTAAGAGAATGAGGGGTAAAGGTATAGGTGAAGGTTTTGGGTGAGATTCCACTGTTCGGGGGGGTGTAGGTGAGGATCGGTGGTGATAGCCCTACCAGTTCGGTTAAAGGTGAGGATGGGGGTGATGACCGTACTTGTCGAGCGTTAAGGTATGAACGAGGGTACAGGTAAGAGATAAGAGGATGGAGGGGAACAAATATGTGAGTATTTGGGGTGCTGGCCCAACCTGTTTTCGTTCTCCCTCCTGCTCCACGTGTTTGAGCTCCCAGAAGCTCCTCATGGTCTCCACCTTCTCCAGGTGTCTGAAGAACGGCAAGCGGGTCTGATGGACTTTGCCATTCTGCTTTCTGCTTACTAGGACTGACTCACTGCTACGGCCTTCACAGCATGTGGAAGGCTTCTTGTCTGACCTACAACCACAACGTACAAACAAACAAAATTAGATCAGTTTGTAATAGAATAGAAGAATATTGTATTGCCCATGAGAGGAAATATTGAATTGCACATCTAAGAGAAGAGTGGCACATTTGTGTACCGATAGGGCACATGGGCTGTGAGTAGCTCCGTTTGTACCGACAAAACTGGTTATATGTAGAAACCAGACAACAAAGATGAAATTAAGCCTCTAAAATCAATAAATAAACATTTCCCCAAGCAAATGAGAGAGAGTGAGTGGTGAGTCATGTACAACAGCCAACCAACAGTTGGTAAAGCAGCGCGGCGACACAAATCCAACAAGCCATGGCTTACCCCAGAGGAAAAGACAAGGATCAACTTGGAGACCCAACCGAGAGTAATGAACAGCTAAAGGATATCCAGGAAAACAAAGCTAAAATGATCTCAATGCTCACCTCACCAAAACTAACTGCTACAATCTGTTGTTAAAGAAGTACATTCGCTATCGTGTCTGACATGCACAAGCAAGGCGTGTGCATGAACGAACAAGACAACAAAATTAGCATTTTGGAAACAAAGTTGCAAACTTTAGAAGATGAATTGGACCAGCAAGAATACAGAATGAGACAAAACAACATGTGAATATTGTCCTTACTGGAAGATGAGGAAAAAGGAGATATTTCCAGCTACATGGTCAAACTGTTATCAGAAGAACTTGACGTGGGTTTATCACCAGAGGATCTGGAACGATGCCGTAGAATCGGCATTACCCTTGCATGGTAATCTTCAAGCTGTGGAACTATCAGATCAATGTCAACATTATGAAGACACAGGGGGGAAAGGAGATCAAAATCCAAGGCCAGTCCATTTATTTCATACAGGACCTGTCTGCTAGGTTGAGAAGAGTGGTGGTCGGTGTCATTTAAGATTAGGGAGACTTCATGATGGCTACAAAAAAATGACATGAAATTATCAGCAGATGTGATTTTCCTGCAAGAGCTACACTTCAAAAAATGTAAAATGTAATATTTAAAGTGGAGCTGGGTTGGAGAGTCATATGCTGCCGCCTACTGTAGTAACAGCAGAGGTCTAATCATCCTGATAAATAAGAATACACCTTTTTCCCTTATATCCCAGTACAGGGACCAAGAAGGACGTTTTCTCATTTTGCAAATACACATTGATTTCATTGTATATCCCCCCAGAGACAAACTTGCTTTTATTTTAGATATAACTCAAGCTATATTAGATCAAACCCAGACAGAAACTATTATTTTATTAGGTGACCTAAATCAAGCATTCAGCAAGTTAGACAGACATAGCAATAAAAAAGGGAAAATCAAGGAGTCTCCAAAAAGGCTGAAAATGTACATCTCTACAAATATTTTCCAGGACAGCTAGAGATTATTATTCGCAACTACAAAAGAATAATCCTTTAAGGGCCTCCCGGGTGGTGCAGTGGTCTAAGGCGATGCATCGCAGTGCTAGCTGTGCCACCAGCGACTCTGGGTTTGAGCCGAGGCTCTGTCGCAGCCGGCTGTGACCGGGAGGCCCATGGGGTGGCGCACAATTGGTCCAGTGTCGTCCGGGTTAGGGAGGGTTTGGCCGGTAGGGATATCCTTGTCTCATTGCACACTAGTGACTCCTGTGGCAGGCCGGGTGCAGTGCACGCTGACCAGGTTGCTAGGTGTACGGTGTTTCCTCCGACACATTGGTGCGGCTTGGTTGGGTTGGGTTGGGTTGTGTTTCGGAGGATGTATGGCTCTCGACCTTTGCCTCTCCCGAGTCCGTACGGGAGTTGCAGCGATGAGACAATTGGATACCATGAAAAAGGGGGTAAAAAATAAATTAAGACTACTCCTTTTAAAAAGCTATTCAAGAATTGACTACTTTTTTATGCACTTAACAAAACTGTATACTGGTTTCTAAAATCCATGATATAGTGATATCAGATCATTCTCCTGTATAATGCTTAATTACACAAACAGAAAATACAGTTATGTATTAAATACGTAAACAAAACAATAAAGGCCTTTACCATTACAAATGTAGCCATCACATAATTTGGGATGCTTTTAAGACATACATTAGGGGAATGATAATCTCATACTGTCACGACTCCCACCGAAGGTGGCTCCTCTTCCTGTTCGGGCGGCGCTCGGCGGTCGTCGTCACCGGTCAACTAGCTGCCACCAATTCCCTTTTCTTTTTTCTGTTGGTTATGTCTTTATTGGTTTCACCTGTTTCTTGTTTAGGGGTTATTGCAGGGCTATTTAAGCCTTTTATGCCTGCCTGCTTTTGTGCGGGCTTGTTCTCTGTTTTGTTCATGGATGGTTATGTTTGTGTCTTTTTCCGGACTGTTTGGTGTCCTGTTTTTGGTCGGTCTTTATTTTTCGCCTGTTGATTTTGGCATGACCAGTTCAACCGAATAAATACGGTTTTCCCCAAAACCTCTGCTCTCTGCGCCTGATTCCACACCCATCACTCCTAGCTACGTGACACATACTCGGCAAAAGTTACATCTAAGTTAGAAATTCAAAATAAACAACCCATAAACAAATCTTTACAAGGTAATGAAGAAACAAAAATTTCTGAACTGAAATAGTAATATGATCTTGTACTTTTGAAGATGCCAACAACTACAGCTTAAACTAAAATGAAGCATACTATGTAATAGCAAATAAACCTGGCAAACACCTCACAAAATGAATACACTCCAAACTAGTTATAATTTTAAAAGATACGGATACAAATGCTTTAATTAGAAACAACAATGCTATTAATTTTATTTTTAAAACTTCTATGAAAATCAATAAAAACAGAATTAAATAATAGTTGGACTGATACTACAGCCTTCTTAGACTCAATAACACTGAAGCAACTATCATTAGATAAAAAAATCATCACAAAAAATAGAAAGAAAAGGTATATTAGACACTGTTAAAACAGTGGCATGGAGAAAAGCACCAGGGATGGACAGCTTTCCCATAGAATTCTATTTTATATTCTGGGACAAAGTGGCCTTTTCCATTAAAAACGTTGGAAGCATTCAACTTTCCAGCTGAAATAATACATTTAAAAAAATATTATATAAATATCCTAAAGCATAAATATACACAAATAATACTTTATCTGTTAAAAATGCTTTAGAAAGGGACACGAGGCAGGGATGTCTCCTGTTTGCACTGGCAATTGAACCGCTTGCAGAAAGATTTAGACCGGACCCAAATTTAAGAGGTATCAGTATTGGTAAACATGAATATAAACAAAACGTATTTGCCGACAATCTTCTGATATACCTGACTAATATAAAAAAAGTCAATGCACCCCTTGTAAAAAACATTATGAATTGAATACTCTAAAATCTCAGGGTATAACATGAACATGGAAAAAACTGAAGAAAAAAATAATAACTTATAATCTACCAATAATATGGAGGATTAGCCCCTTTTTTTCAATTTTCGCCTGAAAATGACATACCCAAATCTAGCTGCCTGTAGCTCAGGCCCTGAAGCAAGGATATGCATATTCTAGTTCACGAAATTTCGACCTGAAAGCTTTTGGACATCAAAGCAATGTTGAGGGAAAAGTATATTCATAAGATAGGTACGATATACTCCTTCTGGGCATGCTATAAAGTCCAAAAGTTATGGTCCGTTAGAAAGCTGGCTGTCAGAAGTTTTACAATGTAAGTTTACTTTTAATCCATCTGCATATTCAAGACATGGCATATTGAGGTGTGGTGAGATACACAATGGTTTGGACAATTCTCTTTTTGTCACTTATACGGAAGAAGCTCTTACTTAAATAATGGAAGTCAAATGATACTCCAACATTAAGAGAATGGAAGAATCAAATGCTTTATTTACATATTGAAAAAAATCTACAGACAGAAACAACATAACACAATTTGAAGTCATGTGGTGCATTAGAAACAACAAGCATTACAAACAACATTGGGTGTGTGTAACGATGTGCGCTGAGAGTCGGGAAGCAAGTTCAGGGAGTGAGTGTATTAATAAATGAACACAACATAATACAAAATAAGAAACACGAACAACGCACAGACATGAAACTGAAACAATAACACCTGGGGAAGGAACCAAAGGGAGTGACATAAATAGGGAAGGTGAGTCTGATGTGCGCGTAACGATGGTGACAGGTGTGCGCCATAATGAGCAGCCTGGTGACCTAGAGCCTGGAGAGGGAGCACAAGTAACAGTGGATACAGTGGGAACATGTGGGTCTGAGCAAGTGTGACGTCATTAATGTTTGTGGAAATGTATGTAAATGTTAAATTGTCTATTATTTTTTGTCTATGCATGTTTTTTTATTGTAAATAATTCTAATAATAATGTAAAATAATATATTGCAAAACAAATAATATGAATTACACATCTACAGGTCCTAATACAGTATCATTCATTCATCAGATTCCAGCTCCATTGAAGCTGTCTATATCTGAAAATGATGACAGTGCTTTGAAATATTGGTAGCTGTAAAGATCTTACTCTCAATCTCTCTCGCTAATCTCGCTAATCCGCCGTTCCAATGGGACAGTTTTACAATCTAACTCTGTTGAGTGATGGTACAAAGCAGGCATCTATACTGATACCCCATGCGGCGACAGCAGGCTTAGCTTTTTACCTGCTGATCCCCAAGGACAGCTAGTGACTGCTGATATATTTATCTGCATAGTGGCAATGAGGTTCCCAAGCCTAACAATTACAGAGGTCATCGCAACAAGTGTATAATATGACATGATGACAACTCCTTTTGGGTGTTCCAAACAACAATTAGTGATCCTTAAATTATTTTTAAGCAACTATATGAGTCTGTGAAAATTGACACTTCTGTATATCGCCAGATCAGCAAGTGGTCAACAGGCTCAGGTTAGTATTGTGCCGACCCAAACCACATTATACTGCTGTGGATATTATCTTTTCACACTGTCCTTTCCAGCATAGTTCTGACAACTTTGATGGATTCGTAAGTAGACCAGGGTTTGGCTCGGCTCAGCTAATTACTGTGAAAAGGGTTTTACAGACGTCAGCAAGGGCCAGTGGTCTGCAAATTCAGGCTCGTCCCGCAGACTGCTGCCTCCCTCCCATCCCACTCCCCTCAAGGTCCTCTTTCTTCTTCCTCAGAATCAAAGGGACTATTTATCAGTGTTGTATTTCACCCTCAGTCAGCAGTGTTGAAACCACACAGCCTGCCAGGCAGAAACACACCTGTTCTTCCTCTCCATTTCTGTCCTGTGCCACGCACAGTTTATTTTACAACATTCAAAGCAACGACTATGTCTACATTACAGAACACAAATATTAAAACACAAACGCCTTAAGAGACTTAACCAAATCATGTTAGAAACATTGGACAATGGTTAGTGGGAACAGTTTGCCACCAAAGACGAGCACAACTCTCCCGTTGACATACATGATGATTCAACGCAAAAGCCTCAGCTTTGAATCATTTAGGAGATGTTTAGCTCAATGGAGATACGTCCATATCTCTTAGTATCACCTCTGTCTCTATAGACGGGTTGCCTGACAACATCATGAAAATAAGGTACGTGCATGGCAGAGGCAAAAGGCTTTGTGTTGTTATGATTCTGAATGATCAGATAGTTAGCAACAATAAGCTGCCGTGTGGGAAATCGTAGGTGGCTTGTTTCAGCTAGTTTATCTTGTTCCTGATACCATGTCTTTTTTTAAGGTGTTTTGACTGATGTCACGTCTATGCTAATATGGCTAAAATTCGCTAGCTAGCTAACCAACTGTAACGATGTATTTGAGAGACAACAAGTGCTCATTGTGCAAATGTATTTATGTTTTCAATAAACATTTGGAGACAAAATATAGTTTACAACCCTGTCTCTTTTGCCCCAAAGTTGTGCACCACCGTTTTTTTTGCTAAACAACCAACCTGTCTATCGTGAATATGTGGGAGTGTTACCAGAATAGGTTACTAGAATGGGTTACCAGAATAGGTTACCACAATGAGTTACTAGAATAGGTCACCACAATTAGTTAACAGAATAGGTTACTAGAATGGGTTACCAGAATAGGTTACCACAATGAGTTACTAGAATAGGTTACCAGAATGGGTTACTAGAATAGGTTACCAGAATGGGTTACTAGAATAGGTCACCAGAATGGGTTACTAGAATAGGTTACCAGAATGAGTTACTAGAATAAGTCACCGGAATGGGTTACTAGAATAGGTCACCGGAATGAGTTACTAGAATAAGTCACCAGAACGGGTTACTAGAAAAGGTTACCATAATGGGTTACTAGAATAGGTTACCAGAATGGGTTACTGGAATAGGTTACCAGAATTGGTTACTGGAATAGGTTACCAGAATGGGTTACTAGAATAGGTTACCAGAATGGGTTACTGGAATAGGGTATGGAGAGGAAGTGGAATTAAGATGTCAGAATGTTTCTGATGATTAAGAAATGGATTCCTGCGAGAAGGTGATAATGTTTGTGATTTAACTAAATGACTAGGGAGACACTGCTGGAGAGGAAACCATCAACATACCAGCAGTCAAGACAGTAACAGCTCTCACTGAAGAACAAGCTCTCATAACTTGAAGCTTCTATCCAAGTCGTCTTTCTCAAGCGAGTCTCAATACCAGATTTATGCATAAACCATTTCTACTACTCCTTTTAAAGAAAACCCCAAAACACCAGGAAACTCTGCTAGCACACCACAAACAGTCAGTCCCTCCCTAGTAACTCGACTATGGACATTTCTAACACGACTAAACTCTTGACACTTGACCCGGGTTCAACCCTGACCAGTCTGTTTTTTTGGGGCTATTTTTAATACTATATTAAAAGCAGCATTTGCATGCCTTATTGGGACATCAGAGGGGCAGAGGGGTGGGGGGGTAAAGACTATGTACAGAGGGGTTAGGGGTTAAAGGCTATGGACCGAGGGGTTAGGGGTTAAAGGCTGTGGACCGAGGGGTTAGGGGTTAAAGGCTATGGAAAGAGGGGTTAGGGGTTAAAGGCTATGGACCGAGGGGTTAGGGGTTAAAGGCTATGGACAGAGGGGTTAGGGGTTAAAGGCAATGGACAGAGGGGTTAGGGGTTAAAGGCTGTGGACCGAGGGGTTAGGGGTTAAAGGCTATGGACAGAGGGGTTAGGGGTTAAAGGCTATGGACAGAGGGGTTAGGGGTTAAATGCTGTGGACAGAGGGGTTAGGGGTTAAATGCTGTGGACAGAGGGGTTAGGGGTTAAATGCTGTGGACAGAGGGGTTAGGGGTTAAATGCTGTGGACAGAGGGGTTAGGGGTTAAATGCTGTGGACAGAGGGGTAGGGGTTAAATGCTGTGGACAGAGGGGTTGGGGGTTAAAGGCTATGGATAGAGGGGTTAGGGGTTAAATGCTGTGGACAGAGGGGTTAGGGGTTAAAGGCTATGGACAGAGGGGTTAGGGGTTAAATAATGTGGACAGACGGGTTAGGGGTTAAATGCTGTGAACAGAGGGGTAGGGGTTAAATGCTGTGGACAGAGGGGTTGGGGGTTAAATGCTGTGGATAGAGGGGTTAGGGGTTAAATGCTATGGACAGACGGGTTAGGGGTTAAAGGCTATGGACAGAGGGGTTAGGGGTTAAATGCTGTGGACAGAGGGGTTAGGGGTTAAAGGCTATGGACAGAGGGGTTAGGGGTTAAATAATGTGGACAGACGGGTTAGGGGTTAAATGCTGTGAACAGAGGGGTAGGGGTTAAATGCTGTGGACAGAGGGGTTGGGGGTTAAATGCTGTGGATAGAGGGGTTAGGGGTTAAATGCTATGGACAGACGGGTTAGGGGTTAAAGGCTATGGACAGAGGGGTTAGGGGTTAAATGCTGTGGACAGAGGGGTTAGGGGTTAAAGGCTATGGACAGAGGGGTTAGGGGTTAAATGCTGTGGACAGAGGGGTTAGGGGTTAAAGGCTATGGACAGAGGGGTTAGGGGTTAAAGGCTATGGACAGAGGGGTTAGGGGTTAAAGGCTATGGACCGAGTGGTTAGGGGTTAAAGGCTATGGACAGATGGGTTAGGGGTTAAATGCTGTGGACAGAGGGGTTAGGGGTTAAATGCTATGGACAGAGGGGTTAGGGGTTAAAGGCTATGGACAGATGGGTTAGGGGTTAAATGCTGTGGACAGACGGGTTAGGGGTTAAATGCTGTGGACAGATGGGTTAGGGGTTAAATGCTATGGACAGAGGGGTAGGGGTTAAAGGCTATGGACCGACGGGTTAGGGGTTAAATGCTGTGGACAGAGGGGTTAAGGGTTAAAGGCTATGGACAGAGAGGTTAGGGGTTAAATGCTGTGGACAGAGGGTTTAGGGGTTAAAGGCTGTGGACAGAGGGGGTAGGGGTTAAATGCTGTGGACAGATGGGTTAGGGGTTAAATGCTGTGGACAGAGAGGTTAGGGGTTAAATGCTGTGGACAGAGGGGTAGGGGTTAAATGCTGTGGACAGAGGGGTTAGGGGTTAAATGCTATGGACAGAGGGGTTAGGGGTTAAATGCTGTGGACAGAGGGGTTAGGGGTTAAATGCTATGGACAGAGGGGTTAGGGGTTAAATGCTATGGACAGAGGGGTTAGGGGTTAAAGGCTATGGACAGAGGGGTTAGGGGTTAAAGGCTGTGGACCGAGGGGTTAGGGGTTAAAGGCTATGGACAGAGGGGTTAGGGGTTAAATGCTGTGGACAGAGGGTTTAGGGGTTAAAGGCTATGGACAGAGGGGTTAGGGGTTAAAGGAGAATTTATAGCAGCATTTGCATGCCTTATTTACAGGGCCGACTGCTGCCCAGAACAGACATCAGAGAACATCTAGGACCTCAGTGTTCCTGGCAGGGGGTGTAGAGTCACCCCAGGGGGGTGTAGGGTCACCCGCTTTAAATAGGGTTATTTTTGGAGCATCAGAGAGACAGAGTGGTGGGAAGTCAACAGTTATGGACAGAGGGGTTAGGGGTTAAAGGTTATGGACAGAGGGGTTAGGGGTTAAAGGAAGGCAGGCAGGCTATCCCCAGAAAAAGGAACATTCCATTGGTTAAAGATTGATTGTTGTACAGTAGTCTGGTAGAGTGGTGTAAAGTAGTCTGGTAGAGTGGTATACAGTAGTCTGGTAGAGTGGTGTACAGTAGTCTGGTAGAGTGTTGTACAGTAGTCTGGTAGAGTGGTGTACAGTAGTCTGGTAGAGTGGTGTACAGTAGTCTGGTAGAGTGGTGTACAGTAGTCTGGTAGAGTGGTGTACAGTAGTCTGGTAGAGTGGTGTACAGTAGTCTGGTAGAGTGGTGTACAGTAGTCTGGTAGAGTGGTGTACAGTAGTCTGGTAGAGTGGTGTACAGTAGTCTGGTAGAGTGGTGTACAGTAGTCTGGTAGAGTGGTGTACAGTAGTCTGGTAGAGTGGTGTACAGTAGTCTGGTAGAGTGGTGTACAGTAGTCTGGTAGAGTGGTGTACAGTAGTCTGGTAGAGTGTTGTACAGTAGTCTGGTAGAGTGGTGTACAGTAGTCTGGTAGAGTGGTGTACAGTAGTCTGGTAGAGTGGTGTACAGTAGTCTGGTAGAGTGGTGTACAGTAGTCTGGTAGAGTGTTGTACAGTAGTCTGGTAGAGTGGTGTACAGTAGTCTGGTAGAGGGGTGTACAGTAGTCTGGTAGAGTGTTGTACAGTAGTCTGGTAGAGTGGTGTACAGTAGTCTGGTAGAGTGGTGTACAGTAGTCTGGTAGAGTGGTGTACAGTAGTCTGGTAGAGTAGTGTACAGTAGTCTGGTGGAGTGGTGTACAGTAGTCTGGTAGAGTGGTGTACAGTAGTCTGGTAGAGTGTTGTACAGTAGTCTGGTAGAGTGGTGTACAGTAGTCTGGTAGAGTGGTGTACAGTAGTCTGGTAGAGTGGTGTACAGTAGTCTGGTAGAGTGGTGTACAGTAGTCTGGTAGAGTGGTGTACAGTAGTCTGGTAGAGTGGTGTACAGTAGTCTGGTAGAGTGGTGTACAGTAGTCTGGTAGAGTGGTGTACAGTAGTCTGGTAGAGTGGTGTACAGTAGTCTGGTAGAGTGGTGTACAGTAGTCTGGTAGAGTGGTGTACAGTAGTCTGGTAGAGTGGTGTACAGTAGTCTGGTAGAGTGGTGTACAGTAGTCTGGTAGAGTGGTGTACAGTAGTCTGGTAGAGTGGTGTACAGTAGTCTGGTAGAGTGTTGTACAGTAGTCTGGTAGAGTGGTGTACAGTAGTCTGGTAGAGTGGTGTACAGTAGTCTGGTGGAGTGGTGTACAGTAGTCTGGTAGAGTGGTGTACAGTAGTCTGGTAGAGTGGTGTACAGTAGTCTGGTAGAGTGGTGTACAGTAGTCTGGTAGAGTGGTGTACAGTAGTCTGGTAGAGTGTACAGTAGTCTGGTAGAGTGGTGTACAGTAGTCTGGTAGAGTGGTGTACAGTAGTCTGGTAGAGTAGTGTACAGTAGTCTGGTGGAGTGGTGTACAGTAGTCTGGTAGAGTGGTGTACAGTAGTCTGGTAGAGTGGTGTACAGTAGTCTGGTAGAGTGGTGTACAGTAGTCTGGTAGAGTGGTGTACAGTAGTCCGGTAGAGTGGTGTACAGTAGTCTGGTAGAGTGGTGTACAGTAGTCTGGTAGAGTGGTGTACAGTAGTCTGGTAGAGTGTTGTACAGTAGTCTGGTAGAGTGGTGTACAGTAGTCTGGTAGAGTGTTGTACAGTAGTCTGGTAGAGTGGTGTACAGTAGTCTGGTAGAGTGGTGTACAGTAGTCTGGTAGAGTGGTGTACAGTAGTCTGGTAGAGTGGTGTACAGTAGTCTGGTAGAGTGGTGTACAGTAGTCTGGTAGAGTGGTGTACAGTAGTCTGGTAGAGTGGTGTACAGTAGTCTGGTAGAGTGGTGTACAGTAGTCTGGTAGAGTGGTGTACAGTAGTCTGGTAGAGTGGTGTACAGTAGTCTGGTAGAGTGGTGTACAGTAGTCTGGTAGAGTGGTGTACAGTAGTCTGGTAGAGTGGTGTACAGTAGTCTGGTAGAGTGGGGGATAGTAACAACGTGCTGAAGATAGGATTGGTGTTTAGGACAGAAAAGGGTGTGACAATGCTGTAGTTTGTGTTTCGTGATGTGTGTGCATGTGCGTGTGCGTGCATGCTTCATGTGTGTGCTTCAGCTATGCATCAATTTGTGTGTGTGTTTTCCTAATCTGCCCTTTACTTATCCCTGTCCGTAACACAGATAGCAGGAGAGGTCCTCTCTGTCTTCCACTGTATAATCCCCTCTATGTAACTGATAGGAAGAGCTGCGTGTGCCTCATACCTAGTAAAGACACCATAAAGACAGAGACACAGGCAGTGTATCTCTGTACGTCCATGAGTATGTGCATTCAAGTGTGTGTCTCTATGTGTGTGTGTGAGCGTGTGTGTGCGTGCACGCGTGTGTGCATGGTGCATGCGCGCCTGCGAAAGAGGGCGAGCGAGAGAGATAGAGAAAACGGGAGAGAGCGAGATAGGGAGGGAGAGAGAGAGCGAGAGGGAGAGAACGAAAAAGAGGGAAAGAGAGAGGGAGAGAGAAAGGGGGAGAGAGAGAGCGCCAGAGAGAGAGAGGGAGATAGAAAGGGGGAGAGAGAGAGAGCGAGAGAGAGGGAGAAAGAGAGAGAGGGAGCGACAGACAGACAGATAGTGTGAAGGGTGATATGAAGCTCTGTGCAAAGCTTAACCTTCGTATCTGAAATGCCGAGTGTGCTACAGGAGTACAGTGATGAGAGCAAACATGTCCGTCAAAACATATCGCAATGCAAGCCCACGGCATCAGATATCCCTTCCATCTTTTTATACTGGAAGAAGTCTTCAGGAGGTTTCAGGTGTGGATTGTGATACTCATAATAAATGGTGATTAGGATTATAATGCTAACAAGTGGAATTTAATGATCAGGAAAGTATCATACAGTACTGCAGGTTGTTATTGCGATGTGTAGCACAAGAGTAGTTGATCTGGCCTGGAAATAGCCAAGCTTTTAATACTTAGTCTGAGTCCAAAATGGCACCCTATGGGCCCTGGTCAAAACTTCTGCACTATAGGGAATAGTCGGGGTACCATTTGGGACTTATTCTTAAATTGCATTTGGGGACCAGGGACCAGGGACCAGGGACTGGAATGGCTGACAGGGGGTAAGACAGTGACAGGGCGGGTTAAGACAAAGAGGAGGGAAACAGGTGTGGGATCCAGCATAGAGACACAGCATTTCCCCAGAGTGAACAGTCCATGACAAGGCTAGCTAGGACATAAAATGTCACCAGTCGTTGAGGTTGTTTAGCTTAGTTGCAGATCTGTTTGTGCTTTAGCCAATTCCTCTGTCATGTTGGTTGTCATGCCAAACATAGCCAATTCCTCTGTCATGTTGGTTGCCATGCCAAACATAATCAATTCCTCTGTTGTGTTGTTTGCCATGCCAAACATAATCAATTCCTCTGTTGTGTTGTTTGCCATGCCAAACATAATCAATTCCTCTGTTGTGTTGATTGCCATGCTAAACATAATCAATTTCTCTGTTGTGTTGGTTGCCATGCTAAACATAATCAATTTCTCTGTTGTGTTGGTTGCCATGCTAAACATAATCAATTTCTCTGTTGTGTTGGTTGCCATGCTAAACATAATCAATTTCTCTGTTGTGTTGGTTGCCATGCTAAACATAATCAATTCCTCTGTTGTGTTGGTTGTCGTTATTTAACTAGGCAAGTCAGTTAAGAACAAAGTCTTATTTATAGCATGACTTGGGGACTTGACTGCTCCAAACAACAACTAGGGACCTTAAAATAACATTATTCTCAATCGATTGACTCCTTGAGATGGGCAATCATACCCTTTAATCTTATTGAAAACACCTCCCACTGTCTCTCCACCCTGTAGGAAACAAACAAGACATCATGTTCTTTGTGAGGCATCAGTGGAAAAGAAACCCAACCTCCAGGATCACAATCTCACTTAGCAAATGACATAATCTAATAAATTTTATTAAATAACTTTTTTCTGTTTAGTCCACAATTTGCGTGTGAGTAGAACTGACTCGTTCACATTCCCTGTCTCCATATAAATCCACAATTATTCTCAATTACTTAACGTTAAAACTTCTTCGGGATAGGGGGCAGTATTCGGAAGTTTGGATGAATGAGGTGCACAAAGTAAACTGCCTGTTACTCAGGCCCAGAAGCTAGGGTATGCATATAATTGGTAGTATTGGATAGAAAACACTCTAAAGTTTCCAAAACTGTTAAAATAATGAATGTGAGTATAACAGAACTGATATGGCAGGCAAAAACCCGAGGACAATCCATCCAGAATAGTTTTTTTCCCAGCTCACCACTGATTACAATGGTTGGCAATGGGACTATAAAAGGAGTACCTCCCAGATTGCAGTTCCTATGGCTTTCACTAGGTGTCAACAGTCTTTAGAAAGAGTTTCAGGCTTGTTTTTTTTTAAATGAGCTAGAGTTTGTAGTTTTTGTAAGTGGCTCCCATTTTGGCTGTAGTGTTTGTAGCGCGTTCCGGTGAGGGAGCGCACTTCGTTATTTACCTCAGGTAATGAATATACTATTCTCGGTCTTAAATTTTAGCGCTTATTTACATTATAGGATAACTGAGGATTGATTAGGAACGTTGTTTGACTTGTTTGGAAGAATTTTATTGGTAATTTACGGGATTCATTTGTATGCAATTTGAACGAGGGAAACCAGTGGATTACGGAGTCAAGCGCGCCAACTAAACTGACCTTTTTGTGATACAAATAAGGACTTTATCGAACAAAATGACCATTTGTGATGTAGCTGGGACCCTTTGGAATGCAAACAGAGGAAGATCTGCAAAGGTAAATTATTTATTTTATCGCTATTTCTGACTTTCGTGATGCATCTGCTTGGCTGGAAATTGTTTGGCGCGCTCCAGTGAGGGCGAGCACTTGGTTATTTATCTCCGGTAATGAATATGCTATTCCCCGTCTTAAATGTTATTGTGTGTTTACATATTAGGGTACCTGAAGATTGATTACAAACGTTGTTTGACTTGTTTGGACCAAGTTTATTGGTGTCACGATCGTGTGGCGGATTGACGGACCAAAATGCAGCAGTTGGAAAATAAGCCATCTTCTTTATTACAGTACGAAGATGAACACGACACAAAACACTATACAAAAACAAGAAAACAACAAAACGACCGTGAAGCTACAAACGTTGTGCACAAACATACAGGCTACAAACGTTCTTACATAGACAATTACCCACAACCAATGAGAGCCTATGGCTACCCTAAATAAGGCTCCCAATCAGAGACAACCGAAATCAGCTGTCTCTAATTGGGAACTCATTCAGGTAACCATAGACTCTCCTAGATAACTAACCAACATAGACAACGCTAGACATATACACTCAACACAAAACCATCTACTACACCCCATAACCCCTTTACCAAATAAACACCCAAAACCAACAAAACATAAACATTCCCCATGTCACACCCTGACCTAACTAAAATAATAAAGAAAACGAAGAATAATAAGGCCAGGGCGTGACATAACCCCCCCCTTGAGGCGCGAACTCCGGGCGCACCATACACAGTCTAGGGGAGGGTCTGGGTGGGCTCCCCTCTACGGTGGCGGCTCCGGCTCTGGTCGTAGTCCCCACGTCACCACAGTACCTAACCACCTCCTAGGCTTCCTCCAAACGACCCCCCTCCACATTAACCCCATTGCATTAAGGGGGAGTTCCGGACTAAGGGACAGCTCCGGACTAAGGACCAGTACCAGGGTAAGGGGCAGTACCAGGGTCAGGGGCAGTACCAGGATAAGGGGCAGTACCAGGATAAGGGGCAGCACCAGGGTAAGGGGCAGCACCAGGGTAAGGGGCAGCTCCAGGGTAAGGGGCAGCTCCGGACTGAGGGACTGCAGCTCCGGACTGAGGGACTGCAGCTCCGGACTGAGGGACTGCAGCTCCGGACTGAGGGACTGCAGCTCCGGACTGAGGGACGGCCCATGGCTGGCTGACAGATCTGGCTGCTCATGGCTGGCTAACGGATCTGGCTGCTCATGGCTGGCTATCTGATCTGGCTGCTCATGGCTGGCTATCTGATCTGGCTGCTCATGGCTGGCTGACGGATCTGGCTGCTCATGGCTGGCTGACAGATCTGGCTGCTCATGGCTGGCTATCTGATCTGGCTGCTCATGGCTAGCTGACGGATCTGGCTGCTCATGGCTAGCTGACGGATCTGGCTGCTCATGGCTAGCTGACGGATCTGGCTGCTCATGGCTAGCTGACGGATCTGGCTGCTCATGGCTAGCTGACGGATCTGGCTGCTCATGGCTAGCTGACGGATCTGGCTGCTCATGGCTAGCTGACGGATCTGGCTGCTCATGGCTGGCTGACGGATCTGGCTGCTCATGGCTGGCTGACGGATCTGGCTGCTCATGGCTGGCTGACGGATCTGGCTGCTCATGGCTGGCTGACGGATCTGGCTGCTCATGGCTGGCTGACGGATCTGGCTGCTCATGGCTGGCTGACGGATCTGGCTGCTCATGGCTGGCTGACTGATCTGGCTGCTCCTGTCTGGTTGGCGGCTCTGGCAGATCCTGTCTGGTTGGCGGCTCTGGCAGATCCTGTCTGGTTGGCGGCTCTGGCAGATCCTGTCTGACGGACGGCTCTAGCGGCTCCTGTCTGGCTGGCGGCTCTAGCGGCTCCTGTCTGGCTGGCGGCTCTAGCGGCTCCTGTCTGGCTGGCGGCTCAGTGGGCTCATGGCAGACGGGCGGCTTTGCAGGCTCATGGCAGACGGGCGGCTTTGCAGGCTCATTGCAGACGGATGGCTCAGATGGCGCTGGGGAGACGGATGGCTCAGATGGCGCTGGGGAGACGGATGGCTCAGATGGCGCTGGGGAGACGAGCAGTTCAGTCAACGCTGTGCAGACGGCAGACTCCTGCCGGCTGAGGCGCACTGTAGGCCTGGTGCGTGGTGCCGGGACTGGTGGCACCGGGCTGGGGACACGCATCTCAGGGCTAGTGCGGGGAGCAGCAACAGGACGCACAGGACTCTGGGGACACACAGTAGGCTTGGTGCGTGGTTTAGACACTGGTGGTAAAGGGCTGGAGACACGCACCATATAGCTAGTGCGTGGAGGAGGCACTGGTGGTACTGGATTGGGGCGGGGAGGTGGCGCCGGAAATACCGGACCGTGCAGGCGTACTGGCTCCCTTGAACGCCGAGCCTGCCCAACCTTACCTGGTTGTATGCTCCCCGTCGCCTGACCAGTGCGGGGAGGTGGAATAACCCGCACCGGCCTATGTAGGCGAACCGGGGACACCATGCGTAAGGCTGGTGCCATGTACGCCGGCCCGAGGAGACGCACTGGTGACCAGATGCGTTGGGCCGGCTTCATGACATACGGCTCAACGCTCAGTCTAGCCCGGCCGATACGTGGAGCTGAAATGTACCGAACCGGGCTATGCACGCGTACAGGAGACACCGTGCGCTCTACTGCGTAACACGGTGTCTGCCCGTACTCTCGCTCTCCACGGTAAGTACAGGGAGTAGGCGCAGGTTTCCTACCTGACTTCGCCACACTCCCTTTAAGGCCCCCCCCAATAAATTTTTGGGTTGTACTCACGGGTCTCCAGCCTTGTCTCCGTGCTGCCTCCTCATATCGCCTCCTCTCGGCTTTCGCTGCCTCCAGCTCTTCACGAGAGAGGCGATATTCTCCAGGTTGATCCCAAGGTCCATCTCTTTCCAATTCCTCCTCCCAACTCCAGAAATCCTGTGTATGTAGGTCCTGTTGCCGCCTTCCATGCCGCTTGGTCCTATGGTGGGTAATTCTGTCACGATCGTGTGGCGGATTGACGGACCAAAATGCAGCAGTTGGAAAATAAGCCATCTTCTTTATTACAGTACGAAGATGAACACGACACAAAACACTATACAAAAACAACAAAACGACCGTGAAGCTACAAACGTTGTGCACAAGCATACAGGCTACAAACGTTCTTACATAGACAATTACCCACAACCAATGAGAGCCTATGGCTACCCTAAATAAGGCTCCCAATCAGAGACAACCGAAATCAGCTGTCTCTAATTGGGAACTCATTCAGGTAACCATAGACTCTCCTAGATAACTAACCAACATAGACAACTCTAGACATATACACTCAACACAAAACCATCTACTACACCCCATAACCCCTTTACCAAATAAACACCCAAAACCAACAAAACATAAACATTCCCCATGTCACACCCTGACCTAACTAAAATAATAAAGAAAACGAAGAATAATAAGGCCAGGGCGTGACAATTGGTAACGTTTGGGATTCATTTTGTATGCATTTTGAACGAGGGGAAACAGGTGGATTATTGAATGAAGCGAGCCAACTAAACTGACTTTTTTGGGATATGAAGAAGGACTTTATCGAACAAATCGACCATTTGTGATGTAGCTGGAACCCTTTGGATTGCAAACAGAGGAAGATCTTCAAAGATAAGTGATTTACTTTATCGCTATTTCTGACTTTCGTGATGCATCTGCTTGGTTGGAAAATGTTTTTAATGCTTTTGTACGTGGGGCGCTGTCCTCAGATAATCGCATGGTATGCTTTCGCCGTAAAGCCTTTTTGAAATTTGACAAAGTGGCTGGATTAACAAGACGTTAAGCTTTTAATCGATGTATAACACTTGTATTTTCATGAATGTTTAATATTACGAATTTTGTGTTTTTGAATTTCGCACTGCAATTTCACCGGATGTTGTCGAGGCCGGGCGCTAGCGGTACGCCTTTCCCAAAGCTTAAGTAGCGTGGCTCTGTCAAAGGACCCCATGGTTTGTGGATCTCTATAACTCTGTGTGTGTGTGTGTGTGTGTATGTGTACCCTATGGGTCATGGTCAAAAGTAGTGCACTATATAGGGAATAGGGTGCAAACTTTGACGCAGTCTCAGTCTGAGTGTTGTTGTTTTTGTAGTCAATGTTAAGTTGCATGGCAACCACCTCTCATGGTCAAGCTTTAGGAAAGCTCCTTTCTGACTGGCAGCCCAGAGAGACCTAGTTTCAAATTGTATTTGAAATCTTTCAAAAACTTTAAACGGGTTTGCCTTAGCCTGTTTTGAGTGCCAGCTGGATGGGGTTTGCACTTTTAGGACTTTTATATTGGTTCCATTGCAACAGGCAAGCTCAATCAATCACATATAAAGTATTGCAAATGATTTTAAATAGTATTTGAAGCCAGTTTTGGCCCAGAGAGATGTGGAGCTCTGACTGAAAGCTCCAAGGCTTTTAACCAGAGATCAACACGTAGATCTCCAACTACCCTGGGACTAATTGACCACACTCTCCAAACACCAACAAGTTTGCCAGAAAGATCCCCAATGAGGTCAAGTAGACAGTGTTTGTTCCCTCTCTTTAATTACTATAGGTCCTCTAAGAGGAGATGTGTGATTGTGTGACACTCTCTCTCTAACTGACACTATGACAGAGTCCACCTAACAAATTAATGTTAAGTTAATTGTAATTAAAGAGAATATAACATATGAGCCATCAACAGGATTATTTTCTCCATCCAAGCCAACAACATTCCTCCACACACACACACACACACACACACACACACACACACACACACACACACACACACACACACACACACACACACACACACACACACACACACACACACACACACACACACACACACACACACACACATACACACACACACACACACACACGTCGCTGCTTTGATCGTGTCTAAAGCCGAGTTCGCCATGGTCAAAGTATCACAGTATCATCGCCATTACTCTTACTGAAGGTCTGGACTGGGGGTGTACACGATTACAACAACCAAATTCTCCAGAACCCAACCCCAGCTCTGTAGGCTTACAGTGTGTGTGTGTGTGTGTGTGTGTGTGTGTGTGTGTGTGTGTGTGTGTGTGTGTGTGTGTGTGTGTGTGTGTGTGTGTGTGTGTGTGTGTGTGTGTGTGTGTGTGTGTGTGTGTGTGTGTGTGTGGCTGTGACTGTGTGCAATTATTTTTATGAATATTTTATGTAGGCCATGAATCTATCCTTCTTAGCAGCCTGTCTCTCTCTCCCACACACACACACACACACAAACAAACTCTTTCCCCATCCTTCACACCGGTGACAGCCAAGCAACCTTGCAGAAGAGTGTAACTGTACCCCTCTCCTAGTCCCACCCAATGTACTTTTCCGTTCAACAGCAGAAAACAAAGCAGACAGAGTTCTTCTTTTAGTACGCACGAGATGGACCCATTTCAGCATTACCAAAAATAATCACATCTCACATCTCCCTGCTGTAAACCTCTGCATATGTATCTCTCTGTGTAGACATGTAAACTGTAGCAGCTGTACGTGTTGTTGTTGATGTTGTACAGTCTGCGTTGTAAGTGTTGTCATTCCACTCATTTGCTCATTCATTATTTGCAGCACAAGTAATTACATTGATAAAGTGAAAAAGTGAGGTTGAGAAGTAGCTTATACGGCATCTAGTATTATTGAATATGAAAGGTTCCATTCAATCACGATTCAATACTGTCAGGTAAATAATTCTGATTTGCATCAAATATTCATTGAATTTGTTTTGATTTTCTAAAATGTGTATATGCTAATACCCAATATAGTCTTGATATAGACAACAAGGGATAGGTGAAATAATACATTCCTTGTGATAGAGAAAAAAAAATCACCCTATGAAGTTCTGAAGTTTGTTTCCTGTCAGAGTGGCTTGCTGGCTACCTTCAGTGTACACAGTATGACAAAAAGAAGAGCCTTCATGATTTTCTGGTGGTACTCATTTTCGAGTTGAAATGTTAACAATATAATGACTTCACATGCATGCAAATAATGTTTTTATTTGCATGTTAACCTTCACTAAGGGCTATCCTGTATGCCAATAGTTAAAAAAAGATCTGTGAAATGTTTCATGGGGCACCATTAATTGTATCATAGCTATACTGTGAGTGTTCTTGTGCAGTGTTTCTTGTTAGCCATCACCTTGCATGGGATGCAACCAACACCAAAGGGAAAGAGGTGCTAACATTCACAGCATGGTTATTGTGCACGCATGAGATTGCACGGAACCTCTGTAGAATAACAGAGAGAGACCTACAGCAAAGGCTAACAAGATGTTAAAACTACTGTAATTTGCTCTGATCTAATTTCATACCAGAATGCAAATGTATCAAAAGGTCTGATTGTTTTCATTATTGTTTTGCATTATCAAAAGTCTTCTTTTTCCACTTTTTTCACAGCTGTACATTTCAAGACAATGAAATCTCCACGTCTCATTTGAGTACATTTCTTAAAGCAAACTGGATATAGTGACACTCACCCCTGGTATTTTGGCACATTGGTAATGCCTACAGTCTTCTTCTCCTTCCCACCCATATCTCTCATCGATGTGGTCCCTTTTTTCCTCCAGCCGTCTGTTTACCTGTCCCTCTCTCCTTTCGTGAGTGGTAGTCGTGGTGATGTCTAGGTAAGAGTCACACTATAGTGTATACCTCTGTGTTCAGGTGAGCTCTGGGGGGACAGACAAGGATATAGATGTCCACTTCTCTCCCCTCTGTGTATACAGTGAGATAGCTCAGTGTACAGGGCTGGAGTAAGAGTCACTCTGCTCTGTAGTGGGGCCCTGAAGGACATCAGTCTATAGTATGGCGGGGGTGAGGAGGAGGAGGACAAGGAGGAGGGGTATAACTGGATGAGGGGCTAGGAGGTAGGAAGAGGAGGAGGGGGAATATAATGGGAGGAGGGGTTAGGAGGGAGAAGGAGGAGGAGAGGGGCAGGTGTTGGTATAGAGAAGGAAGGGAGGGGAAAGTAGGAGGAGGGGTACAAAGAAGGGAGGGGGCATGAAGGGCAGGTCCTGGGAGGGGGATATTGGGGGTACAGAATCAGGAGGTGGGGAAAGGGAGGGAGGGGGCATGAGGGGTAGGGGAGATATAAAGAAGGGAAGGGGTTGAAGGGATTGATGGGACTGGAGAGGCAGGAGGGGTATGAACTAGATAAGAAGAGGCTCTATCTCTCTGCTCCTCCATTCACTCCTGGGACAACAGGGACAGATGGGAGTGAGGAAGTCTTCCAGGGAATGTGGCTTGTTAAAATGGAATGCCTGGAATGCTGAAGTGCCATGAGTCTCTGAATGGGGGAGAGGGGGTGGGGAGTAGGGAGAGGGGGGGGGGGGGGACAGCAAGAGAGGTGTAAGGGAGATGAGGTTAACAGAGGGCTGACAACTGGAGAGTGGTTGAAATAAGGGAGAGAGATGATGGGGGTTTAAAGGCATGACCACAGGGGAGGATCAACATTTAAAAATGTATATAAGAATATAGATCCTGTAGCATGTATTCAAATAATGTATCTTTCGTCTCTCTGTTTCATAATTTTCCTTCAATTCGCAAGAGGTTGAATGTATCTCTCCTGAGAAAGCATCCGAGCGAGCGAAACAGCACCTCTCTGTATGTGTAGCCCATCTAGGCCTATCTGATGCTGTCTGGTCAAAAAGAGTATGACATTGTTGCCACCCGTAGAATTAAATGCAAGGGAAGCCAGTTTTTACGAATCCCGCCGAAGATGGTGCCTCTTCCCGTTTGGGCGGCGCTCAGCGGTCGTCGTCTCTAGCTGCCACCGATCCCCTTTTCTGTTTTCATTTAGTTGTGTCTGATTTGTATCACCTGTTTTGTGTTTAGGTTCATTGTGGGCTGTTTAAACCCAGTTGGCCCGCCGACTTTTGTGCGGCTTGTTTATCTGTTTGTGGTGTTGTATTTTCTTGTGGTGTCTGTTCCAAGTGGATTTTGTCCAGTTTGTTTTGGACTGTACTTGACGCGCCCTGATATGTTGTGGCGTAGCCGTCTCATTATATTCTTTTGGAATATTAAATCCACTTGCTTCTCACTACCCTGCTCTCTGCGCCTGACTCCTTCATCACCACTTTTGGAATTATGACACCAGTGAAAAAAAATAATAATAATAGCCAATCAGCGTTGAGCTAAACTGAGTGAGCTCAACTGTGAATGGTCCTGATGCACCCCAAAAAAAGTGTTAAGTGAAGTCAGTTTGGATTTTCACCAATTCCATCACATCGAGAGCAAAACGTCAAATAACAGGAAAAAAAAGAATTGTTGCATCTCGTTGTGTTGTTGTCCTCTGGTGACTAGCTAGCTAGCTAAAATTGTCCCTTCCCTAAATTAGCCATGGATGGAGGTATCAATTTGGACTTGTGGGTTTTACTTAATTCTCCATACTGGCCAATGATTAAAACAGAGTTTCTGATCCAACCATAAGTTCTTACATTGTGTCCCTGGCCTGAGAGGATAGTTCAATGTGTTCAAAGTTCAATGTGTAGCTAGATCTAGTAAGCTAATGTTAACGAGCTAATGTTAACTAAGCTAATGTTAACTAGCTAATGTTAACTTCCTGGGTCATCGTTGCCCATGAAAGGAAGTTATGCTAGTGAGCAAGCATTTTAGCCAGGTAGCCATTGACAACAAAAACTAAAAGTGTACTGTATGTCATAGACCGTTTCTGTATGTCATATACCGTTTCGTCAACATGAAAGGATGGCATTGGCATTTCTCTACAAGTAGGGTTAGTGAGTCAACCTGTTTTTTCTACTTGCGCACACTTGCGCGCACACACACACACACACACACACACACACACACACACACACACACACACACACACACACACACACACACACACACACACACACACACACACAGAGAAATCCGAACCATGGACAGCCAAATCATATTTAGCTTACGTTGATTGGACAAAATCGTTTTCGGTATCTTTTAGTTGTCACTGTATTAGACAAACATAGATGATTTTATGCAGTTGAAGTTGATATGGTGCTGGAATAGTGGAGGCAGCTCCTGTTTTCTTGCAGTAACTCTCTGTGGTTCTAAATCAATAGTTGTTTAGTAGTCCGCAAATCTCAGAAACATTAACTTGCTTGACCATGCTGTAGTAGGTCATGTAACTGTTTGTTACAAACAATATGCTTTGTGGACTTCACCAGACAGATGTTGCTCTCCAGTTTTGTGATGAAACGAAGGTGCGGTTGAAATTATTCTGCCACTGTGTCTTCTTATTGTCTCGTCCTTGGGCCTATATATCACAGCTGCAAGGCATATGAACTAACAGGTTATAGAGCAAACAACGCAATTATCAAAACACACACAGTGCTTCCTCCTTTAAAGTTGCGTCATACTGCGGCACACCTTGCGGGCAGCTGCAGCCTTCTGTGGCACGTTATCTATTTGTCAGACATTTTTTCTGTTAATGCAAGTTATTGTTAGTTTGACCACCAGAGGGCATCTTTGAGAAGCGTTTGATAGTCTCCGTATTGGCATTACCAGAGAATGTAACACCTTTTTTGTAATAGCATAGTATATGGGATTGATTTTAAGAAATGTGGCTTAATTAATTTGATTCATATTATGCTGTTTCTATTCAGAGAAAAATGAAAAACGAAACAATCAGGGTTTCCATTAGGATGGGAATGGAAAATATGGCGCTGTACAACGTGAGGAAGGAGTAGGCTGTTCTAGTAAATAAGAATTTGTTCTTAACTGACTTGCGTAGTTAAATAAAGGTTACTCTAAGAGCATAACATTTCTGCACCATCATTTTCTAATTATTGTCTAACCAATACCCAAATGGAGATTAAGTGAGAAAAAAAATCGAATTGATTTATCCAGACCAGTCCCGATGCTTGCCTCAGAGCTGTAAGGTTCTGTATTTATTTTCTTAGTCAACCTTGTGTTCTGTTTTGTTGTGTTCTTGAACATAGCCTAGTTTCTTTGTGTTCTTGAACATAGCCCTGTCTTTTATTTTTGTTCATTGATTTCATCTGTGTTAGTTACTCACCTGGTCTCATCAGCTCCTTATTTAGTTCAGTTCATTCTGTTTGTGCCTTTGTGAGGTATTGCTCGTTTTGAATCTACTAAGCCTTTTCCTAGCTCATTTGTGAGAACCAGTTATAGCCTTCAGTCCTAGTTTTGATTCACCTGCCTGTAAACCTACCTGTGTATAACCATTGCCTGCAACCACGATTCCTGCCTTCTACGAAGGTGAAATTAACACCTGCCGCGCTTTGCGCATCAATCTACACGTTCTCCATGAGTATTCATTACAAGAGCAGCGCGGAACGGCGCTAAAATATTTGTAGGCTTTTGCTTCTAACTTCAATATGCTCTTTAAATAAGTAAGACCTACACCATTTTTAACAGTATATCTAAAAATATTTTTTTCAATGATGTGATTCTCTGACAATAATTTACATTTAGAGGATTGGAGGACTCTATATTAATATCTAAGGGGCATTTTACATTAGGATTTCTGAGAATATCCAAGGGGCTTTTATATAATTTTAAATTAATTAGTAATAATCGCTTTGTTTAAAAAGTAATGATATTTTGGAGATTTTGTTTTCATTTAACCTAGAGTGAGAGAGGAAAAAGGCCATTCTTGAACATGGGGTGAGACATTCTCACTAATTTGTAAATAAAGCCAGTTTGTTATTTAGAACTATTTATTTCTGGAGAAACCTAGCTTGATTATTTAGCAGACATCACTTGCTTTTATTCAGTCAACACGTATCTTAAGAATATCATGGAATATTTGAAAATGTTTGTTTTTCCATGCTTGTCTCAGAGCAGCGCCAAACGGTGCTGAAATAGATGTCCACTGCGGGAAGGCTATGTATTCTTTGTCCACATTCTTTGTCCACTCGTGGTATCTCTTTTCAGTTACACATCCTTGGAATAACAACAGCATAACGGTCCGGGTGGCCCTTGCTGTGCCTGGTGAGCAGTTGGTCAAGTTCTGTTGTCAGAAGAGGAATGGAAATGTCAGAGTGAACCGAAAACCTGACGAACCCGCCACGTACTGTACTGTATGTTGACTCTGCCTGTTGGAGGTGGAGTTCCAGAGCTCACAGGTGTGCCTGGCATGGATTGTGACTCCATCTCGTTCCATTTCAACGCGTGAGTGAGTCAATGACTGTTCAAGCCATTGACTCACTGATGAATGAAGATGATGGGCAATCTGCAAATGCAGTCTGGAATCTGCTGGCATCATGGCACAACATCAACATCGCTCTAATCACAGTCAGAAGACAGTTGAAGAAACTTGAGTGGACTTATGGAAAGGCTTGATAAGATATGTTTTATATATATATATATATATATATTTTAATTATGAGAACATTTCTGTAGATTCGACCCAATGATTCGTCTGACAAAGAACTTTGCGTTCTGCAGGCCCAGGCATTGATCAAAGCTGGTGAGACATTCAATAACGTCATTTTAACAGACGAATCAACCATGGCCCTTGAGCAATTGCATCAAAATTGCTACAGAACAAAAGGAAGAAGATCAAGAAGATTAACGAAAGCATAAAGATGTTGATGAAGAAATGCTGCTTTGAGTTAGAAATGTAACACTTTGGAGTAATTAATCATCGAATAAATTGCAAGTTGAGAGATTTTCACAACAGTAGCCGGTCTATAAAAAGTCTGTTGTCCTGCTAATAGGAAACATTTGCATGATGGGCTACATTCTTTATTGTAACCACAATGTCATACATAATTTGTCTGCCTAGAATGCCAGCATTCTGGAGTCGCCTTTTCACTGTTGACGTTGAGACTGGTGTTTCGCGGGTACTATTTAATGAAGCTGCCAGTTGAGGACTTGTGAGGTGTCTGTTTCTCAAACTAGACACTCTAATGTACATGTCCTCTTGCTCAGTTGTGCACCAGGGCCTCCCACTCTTTCTATTCTGGTTAGGGCCAGTTTGCGCTGTTCTGTGAAGGGAGTAGTACACAGCGTTGTACCGGATCTTCAGTTCCTTGGCAATTTCTCACATGGAATAGCCTTCATTTCTCAGAACAAGAATAGATTGACGAGTTTCAGAAGAAAGTGCTTTGTTTCTGCCCGTTTTGAGCCTGTAATCGAACCCACAAATGCTGACGCTCCAGATACTCAACTAGTGTCACGCCCTGGCCTTATTATTCTTTGTTTTCTTGATTATTTTAGTTAGGTCAGGGTGTGACATGGGTAATGTTTATGTTTTGTTGGTTTTGGATGTTTATTTGGTAAAGGGGTATGGGGTGTAAAATATGGTTTTGTGTTTAGTGTAGATGTCTAGCGTTGTCTATGTTGGTGAGTGATCTAGAAGAGTCTATGGTTACCTGAATGAGTTCCCAATTAGAGACAGCTGATGTCGGTTGTCTCTGATTGGGAGCCTTATTTAGGGTAGCCATAGGCTCTCATTAATTGTGGGTAATTGTCTATGTCAGAACGTTTGTAGCCTGTCTGTCTATGCACAACGTTTGTAGCTTCACGGTCGTTTTGTTATTTTGTATAGTTTGTATTAAGTGTTCGTCTTTCATTTAAATAAATTCATTATGACTGCATACCTTGACGCGTATTGGTCCGACCCATGCTTCTCCTCTTCAGACGAAGAGGAGGAGAACGATCGTGACAGAATTACCCACCATAGGACCAAGCGGCATGGAAGGCGGCAACAGGACCTACCCATAAAGGATTTCTGGACATGGGAGGAGATACTGGATGGTAAGGGGCCTTGGGATCAACCTGGAGAATATCGCCTCTCTCGTGAAGAGCTGGAGGCAGCGAAAGCCGAGAGGAGGCGATATGAGGAGGCCTCACGGAGACAAGGCTGGAGACCCGTGAGTACAACCCAAAAATTTCTTGGGGGGGGCCTTAAAGGGAGTGTGGCGAAGTCAGGTAGGAAACCTGCGCCTACTCCCTGTACTTACCGTGGAGAGCGGGAGTACGGGCAGACACCGTGTTACGCAGTAGAGCGCACGGTGTCTCCTGTACGCGTGCATAGCCCGGTTCGGTACATTGCAGCTCCACGTATCGGCCGGGCTAGACTGAGCGTTGAGCCATATGTCATGAAGCCGGCCCAACGCATCTGGTCACCAGTGCGTCTCCTCGGGCCGGCGTACATGGCACCAGCCTTACGCATGGTGTCCCCGGTTCGCCTACATAGGCCGGTGCGGGTTATTCTACCTCCCCGTACTGGTCAGGCGACGGGGAGCATAGAACCAGGTAAGGTTGGGCAGGCTCGGCGTTCAAGGGAGCCAGTACGCCTGCACGGTCCGGTATTACCGGCGCCACCTCCCCGCCCCAACCCAGTACCACCAGTGCCTCCTCCACGCACTAGCTATATGGTGCGTGTCTCCAGCCCTTTACCACCAGTGTCTAAACCACGCACCAAGCCTCCTGTGTGTCCCCAGAGTCCTGTGCGTCCTGTTGCTGCTCCCCGCACTAGCCCTGAGATGCGTGTCCCCAGCCCGGTGCCACCAGTCCCGGCACCACGCACCAGGCCTACAGTGCGCCTCAGCCGGCAGGAGTCTGCCGTCTGCACAGCATTGACTGAACTGCTCGTCTCCCCAGCGCCATCTGAGCCATCCGTCTCCCCAGCGCCATCTGAGCCATCCGTCTCCCCAGCGCCATCTGAGCCATCCGTCTGCAATGAGCCTGCAAAGCCGCCCGTCTGCCATGAGCCTGCAAAGCCGCCCGTCTGCCATGAGCCCACTGAGCCGTCCGCCAGACAGGAGCCGCTAGAGTCGCCAGCCAGACAGGAGCCGCTAGAGCCGTCCGTCAGACAGGATCTGCCAGAGCCGCCAACCAGACAGGATCTGCCAGAGCCGCCAACCAGACAGGATCTGCCAGAGCCGCCAACCAGACAGGAGCAGCCAGATCAGTCAGCCAGCCATGAGCAGCCGGATCCGTCAGCTAGCCATGAGCAGCCGGATCCGTCAGCTAGCCATGAGCAGCCGGATCCGTCAGCTAGCCATGAGCAGCCGGATCCGTCAGCTAGCCATGAGCAGCCAGATCCGTCAGCTAGCCATGAGCAGCCAGATCCGTCAGCTAGCCATGAGCAGCCAGATCCGTCAGCTAGCCATGAGCAGCCAGATCCGTCAGCTAGCCATGAGCAGCCAGATCCGTCAGCTAGCCATGAGCAGCCAGATCCGTCAGCTAGCCATGAGCAGCCAGATCCGTCAGCTAGCCATGAGCAGCCAGATCCGTCAGCTAGCCATGAGCAGCCAGATCCGTCAGCTAGCCATGAGCAGCCAGATCCGTCAGCCAGCCATGAGCAGCCAGATCCGTCAGCCAGCCATGAGCAGCCAGATCAGTTAGCCAGCCATGAGCAGCCAGATCCGTTAGCCAGCCATGAGCAGCCAGATCTGTCAGCCAGCCATGGGCCGTCCCTCAGTCCGGAGCTGCAGTCCCTCAGTCCGGAGCTGCAGTCCCTCAGTCCGGAGCTGCAGTCCCTCAGTCCGGAGCTGCCATTCCTCAGTCCGGAGCTGCCCCCTACCCTGGAGCTGCCCCTTACCCTGGTGCTGCCCCTTACCCTGGTACTGCCCCTGACCCTGGTACTGCCCCTGACCCTGGTACTGCCCCTGACCCTGGTACTGTCCCTGACCCTAGTACTGCCCCTGACCCTGGTACTGCCTCTTACCCTGGTACTGCCCCTTAGTCCGGAACTGCCCCTGAATGCAATGGGGTTAAGGTGGAGGGGGGTCGTTTGGAGGAAGCCTAGGAGGTGTTTAGGTACTGTGGTGACGTGGGGACCGCGACCAGAGCCGGAGCCGCCACCGTGGATGGAAGCCCACCCAGACCCTCCCCTAGACTGTGTATGGTGCGCCCGGAGTTCGCGCCTCAAGGGGGGGGTTATGTCACGCCCTGGCCTTATTATTCTTTGTTTTCTTGATTATTTTAGTTAGGTCAGGGTGTGACATGGGTAATGTTTATGTTTTGTTGGTTTTGGATGTTTATTTGGTAAAGGGGTATGGGGTGTAAAATATGGTTTTGTGTTTAGTGTAGATGTCTAGCGTTGTCTATGTTGGTGAGTGATCTAGAAGAGTCTATGGTTACCTGAATGAGTTCCCAATTAGAGACAGCTGATGTCGGTTGTCTCTGATTGGGAGCCTTATTTAGGGTAGCCATAGGCTCTCATTAATTGTGGGTAATTGTCTATGTCAGAACGTTTGTAGCCTGTCTGTCTATGCACAACGTTTGTAGCTTCACGGTCGTTTTGTTATTTTGTATAGTTTGTATTAAGTGTTCGTCTTTCATTTAAATAAATTCATTATGACTGCATACCTTGACGCGTATTGGTCCGACCCATGCTTCTCCTCTTCAGACGAAGAGGAGGAGAACGATCGTGACAACTAGTCAAAAGAAGGACAGTTTTATTGCTTCTTAAACAACCGTTTTCAGCTGTGACATAATTGCAAAAGGGTTTTCTAATAATGAATTAGCCTTTTAAAATTATAAACTTGGATTAGCTAACACAACGTGCCATTAGAACACAGGAGTATTGGTTGCTGATAATGGGCCTCTGTACACATATGTAGATATTGCATAAAAAATCTGCCGTTTCCAGCTACAATAGTCATTTACAACATTAACTATGTCTACACTGTATTTCTGATCAATTTGATGTTATTTTAATGGAAAAAAAATTGCTTTTCTTACAAAAGCTAGAACATTTCTAAGTGACCACCAAACGTTTTAACTGTCGTGTATGTAGTATAGCTTTTTATTCTGGCTTGGCTTTCCCATTGATTTTACCCATGCATTGCTTCTCTATAGGTCATGGTTTATGTGTAATGGGTGCAGGATAGTTGGCCATAAGGATACCCATAAGGTTTACCCATAAGGTTAATGGTTGCTCATAAAGCTATGAGTGGGAAGGCCCCCTCCACCTGGCCTCAGTATATTTAGTACTTTTATGGTCCAGCTGGACAACCTCTAACCCCAAGGGTCACTGGCACTCACTGCTCTAAACCCCCCATGTCTGTTCATCTATATATTCTCCCTTCACCTCTATATCTCCTCATTCTCTCTAGCTCTCATTCTCACACATGCACACACCTGTCTCTCTTTCTAAATATCTCTACTCTCTCTTTCGCTCGCACACCTCTTTCTCTTTCTCTCTGCACCCCCTCCCTCTTCATGTCCTCTATCACTCTCTCTCTATCTCTCACTGTTTTCATAACACTAGCCTTTATCAACTCTGTCTCTCTCTGACATACAGATCTGTTGTCTGTTCCAACCCAACAGTGTTTAGCAGTGCTGTTCTCCAGGCCCCTGTGTTTGGCATTGAGATAAATGTTTGCCTTTGTGGTCGGACTAAAGATAGCCCAACGTTAATTAGTGCCCGTTATAGTGGCATCCTGTAGTATTACTGGTCATGAGGCTCTGTGTATAGTAGTCCTGTAAGATTTCATGCTTATCATATGCTACACTGCTTGGATTTGTCCTGAATGATACACCTACAGTATGATATGCATGACAAGTCTTGTGTTTCTACTGAATGATAAGTCCTATGTTTCTACTGAATGCGATATCTTGTATTTTTATGTCTTCTAAATTCTTTAGAAGTTTAGTCTTCAAGGGCTACAACGTCAGATGGGTTTAATTTCTCTACAGCACTTTAAATGATACAGGTCATTAGAGAAGACTCATTGGAGAGTCTTATAACCTTGTTGCCCAGTTCTGAGAGAGCAATGCTATTTGTTTTTTTAAAGGCATGGAGCAGTCCCACTCCTTGTATTTTCTGTTTATTGGATAGGATAGATAGAGAGGAAAGATAGAGGGGAGTTGTGCTGAAATATTAGGGTGCCAGAATCAAACCCACGCTGCAGCAGTGTGTGTGTGTCAGAGACAGCAGCTTAGACCGCTGAACAACCCTAGGCCACAGCAATTCAGTTTATAAGTCAAGACAAGAAGCACCAGCAGCAGACGCCACTGAGCCCCTCAAGGGGCAGGTCTGGCTGGGGCTGTGGAGCCTACAGTTAGTTCAAGCAATTTATAGATCTCCATATTAACTGTATGGTATTCTGGATGCATGTGGAACCTGAGATGGCGTGTTAACTGTCTGCATTGCTGCACTATATAAATCCCTGAATTTGAATGTGTGTGTGGGGGGGGGCATGGGAGTGTGTGTGTTTGTCTGTGTGTTGACAGAGGAAAAACAGTATAACCTGACACAGTTTGCTAGTGGTTGTACTTAATCATGAATCTCCATCAGAAGCAGTAGGACAGATTCCTGTGGGATCTATCAGAAGGTCACAGCTCTGTGTGTGTGTGTGTTTATTTTGTATTTTATTTAACCTTTATTTAACTAGGCAAGTCAATTAAGAACAAATTCTTATTTACAATGACGGCATACAACGGCCAAACCCTAACCTGGACGACGCTGGGCTAATTGTGCGCTGCCCTATGGGACTCCCAATCACGACCGGTTGTGATACAGCCTAGAATCGAACCAGGGTCTGTAGTGACGCCTCTAGCACTAAGATGCAGTGTGTGTGTGTGTGTGTGTGTGTGTGTCTGTGTGTGTGTGTGTGTGTGTGTGTGTGTGTGTGTGTGTGTTGGATACACTGAGCTGAGTCTGAGCATGAAAGCTGTCTGACCATCATGTTTTGTGCATGCATGCATGGACTAGGGTTTATATCTTCCACAAATACTAAAATGCAGGGATTTGATATCATTGTGGTGTGAAATAAGACGTGTATTTTTAATTTTTTTACCCCAATTTCATGGTATCCAATTGTTAGTAGTTACTGTCTTGTCTCATCTCTACAACTCCCGTACGGGCTCGGGAGAGACAAAGGTTGAGAGCCATGCGTCCTCCGAAACACAACCCAACCAAGCCGCACTGCTTCTTAACACAGCACACATCCAACCCGGAAGCCAGCCCCACCAATGTGTCGGAGGAAACACTGTACACCTAGCGACCTGGTCAGGGCGCATTGTGCCCGGCCCGCCACAGGAGTCGCTAGTGCGCAATGAGACAATCACTACCGGCCAAACCCTTAATAACCCGGACGACGCTGGGCCAATTGTGCGTCGCCCCATGGACCTCCCGGTCGCGGCCAGCTGCGCCAGAGCCTGGGCTCGAACCCAGAGTCTCTGGAGGCACAGCTAGCACTGTAATGCAGTGCCTTAGACCACTGCGCCATCTGGGAAATAAGACGTGTTTTGATACCGCCTGTCTGTGGTTAAAGATGCACTCCACGATCATAAGAACAACAAATTCGTAGCATATAGTACAAATTGGATTTGTAACATATCATACGAAATGGATGTAGTACACAATTTGAAGACGTAGTACACAAAAAAACAGGGACCGCTTTTGGCTGGTGAGCACCACTTTCAAAACTACTGGCTGAAATTATACAAAGTTTGATAGGGCATCTTTAAATACGTCCTCCTGTGATTTTTGAACTTTTCCTGTTGAAGTGATATCCCAGGGCGGCAGGTAGCTTAGCGGTTAAGTGCGTTTGGCCAGTAACCGAAAGGTTGCTGGTTTGAATCCTCAAGCTGTAAAGGTGGGAAATCTGCTGTTCTGGCCTTGAGCAGTCCTTTGTGTCGTGGACCGTTCTTGAAATGCACAGGAAACTGTTGTGTGAAAAACCCAGCAGTGTTGCAGTTCTTGATACACCTTAACTGGTACGCCTGGCACCTACTACCATACCCCGTTTAAAGGCACTTAACTTTTGTTCACCCCCATAACTGCTCCCTGGGTGCTGATGATGTCGATTAAAGCAGACCACCGCACCTCTCTGATTAAGAGGGGTTAAATACGGAAGACACATTTCAGTTGAATGCATTCAGTTGTGCAACTAGGTATCCCCTTTCTCTAAATATAGTAAATTACACACATTAAAGCGTAGAAAAATATTGCAAACTTCAAGGAGTAGGGCATTCAGTGAGTTGGTTTGATGGGAAGTCATTATGTCATCGGCCTCCCCCTTGCTTGAGGAACATTAGAGGAGCAATAGAGAACAAAAGAGGAAAGGCCCACCCCTACTGTCATGACATACCTGGACCACCTATTGAGATGTGCCTTTGTTAAGTCAGGTGTTAAATGAGGTGAAAAGGAGACTGGCGTGCCACTAAGTGAGGTGTTGATATGCCACAGCTATTTGATGCTGATGGTTGAGATCGCCACTCTTGGTTAGGAAAGGCCTACTAGTCTGCACTGACATCATCCGATATGAACTTCAAATGTAGCCTGTGTGATTCTGTGGTAAGAGTGTGTATCGTTTCCACTGAATCCGTTGACTGACGTTAGACTAAACGTTTTGATGCATGGGCACAGAAATCTGAGTGACACTCCACGGCAGTGGCGCACTAGGTGACAGAAATACACGGTGGTCACTGCAGGAGGAGGTCTCGGGCACCACAGGCACCTGTCTCTGGCTACGTCCCAAATGGCACCCTATTCTCTATATAGTGCACTACTTTTGACCAGGGCCCGATGGCACCCTATTTCCTTTATAACTGGTGAAAAGTAGTGCATTGCATAGGGAAGAGGGTGCAATTTGGGACACAACTCACTCCTGTCACCAGAGAGATTTCAACAGTTGTATCAAACACGCAGCACCTGGTTCAGTTTCTTGTAAAGAGGACATTCACTTCTACAGACCATTTCAAGGGAGATTAATTCCATAAACATTCGGTGAGCTGTAGTGTCCAGTGACCCACCCTGAACTATTCACCTCAAGCACTATTCAGTAACACACAAATAAGCGCGTACGCAGACACAAACACACACACACACACACACACACACACACACACTTGGTGCAGATAACTTAAACCAGAGAGGTTAAGACTGAGGCTCTAATAACCTTCCTGTGGTATAATATAGACGGCTAGCCTGTCCTTACAGACTGATGTTGAGAACAGGTAAGCTGTCCTAGAGCTCTAATAACCTTCCTGTGGTATAATATAGACGGCTAGCCTGTCCTTACAGACTGATGTTCAGAACAGGTAAGCTGTCCTAGAGCTCTAATAACCTTCCTGTGGTATAATATAGACGGCTAGCCTGTCCTTACAGACTGATGTTCAGAACAGGTAAGCTGTCCTAGAGCTCTAATAACCTTCCTGTGGTATAATATAGACGGCTAGCCTGTCCTTACAGACTGATGTTCAGAACAGGTAAGCTGTCCTAGAGCTCTAATAACCTTCCTGTGGTATAATATAGACAGCTAGCCTGTCCTTACAGACTGATGTTCAGAACAGGTAATCTGTCCTAGAGCTCTAATAACCTTCCTGTGGTATAATATAGACGGCTAGCCTGTCCTTACAGACTGATGTTCAGAACAGGTAAGCTGTCCTAGAGCTCTGATAACCTTCCTGTGGTATAATATAGACGGCTAGCCTGTCCTTACAGACTGATGTTGAGAACAGGTAAGCTGTCCTAGAGCTCTAATAACCTTCCTGTGGTATAATATAGACGGCTAGCCTGTCCTTACAGACTGATGTTCAGAACAGGTAAGCTGTCCTAGAGCTCTAATAACCTTCCTGTGGTATAATATAGACGGCTAGCCTGTCCTTACAGACTGATGTTCAGAACAGGTAAGCTGTCCTAGAGCTTTAATAACCTTCCTGTGGTATAATATAGACGGCTAGCCTGTCCTTACAGACTGATGTTCAGAACAGGTAAGCTGTCCTAGAGCTCTAATAACCTTCCTGTGGTATAATATAGACGGCTAGCCTGTCCTTACAGACTGATGTTCAGAACAGGTAAGCTGTCCTAGAGCTCTAATAACCTTCCTGTGGTATAATATAGACGGCTAGCCTGTCCTTACAGACTGATGTTCAGAACAGGTAAGCTGTCCTAGAGCTCTAATAACATTCCTGTGGTATAATATAGACGGCTAGCCTGTCCTTACAGACTGATGTTCAGAGCAGGTAAGCTGTCCTAGAGCTCTAATAACCTTCCTGTGGTATAATATAGACGGCTAGCCTGTCCTTACAGACTGATGTTGAGAACAGGTAAGCTGTCCTAGAGCTCTAATAACCTTCCTGTGGTATAATATAGACGGCTAGCCTGTCCTTACAGACTGATGTTCAGAACAGGTAAGCTGTCCTAGAGCTCTAATAACCTTCCTGTGGTATAATATAGACGGCTAGCCTGTCCTTACAGACTGATGTTGAGAACAGGTAAGCTGTCCTAGAGCTCTAATAACCTTCCTGTGGTATAATATAGACGGCTAGCCTGTCCTTACAGACTGATGTTCAGAACAGGTAAGCTGTCCTAGAGCTCTAATAACCTTCCTGTGGTATAATATAGACGGCTAGCCTGTCCTTACAGACTGATGTTCAGAACAGGTAACATGTCCTGGAGTTTGGCTTTATCTTAACTCTTTCACTGTTATTCTGGAACAAACTGATCATCATGTACTTGTTTATTCTCTTTCAAGGAAACGTTTTGTTGGTTGTTTGAAGTAGCAGGTGTGTTTTCTTCCACTACCTAGCCTACTACCGGATTTAGTCTGTTATTCCCTCACTGTGTGTGTCTCAAATGGCACCCTCTTCCCTACATAGTGCACTACTTTTGACCAGAGTCCTATGGTCCCTGGTCATAAGTAATACCCTATGTACAGAAGAGGGTGCCATTTGAGACGCAACCTGTGTCTCGTGGTGTGTCACAGCATTGTGTCAACTCTACAGCAGCCTGATGGCCAGGCTTTAGGGGATAGAGTCATCTGTTGGCCTTTATTTGTTTAGTCATTTGTGATGGGAGCTTATGTGTGTGTGAGACACAGAACAGGGTGTCCCTAAACGTCCCCTGTTAGAGGACGTTGGGAGTTAAATAACTAAAACAAGGAAGAATCCCAGGTGCTGTCCACATGACCTTATGATAGGCCTGAATTGTATGCATCTCAGCAGGGTCATGCATAACCCATAATAACAATGAGGACTGTTTCAAAACGTCAGACACTCTTTGAGAATGGACATGGGATCGTGTTTATATCCTGATGAATCTTCAGTAGGTTCCTCACCACCATACTAGACTGATCCCAGATCTGTCTGTCATGTCATTTCCTTGTCACTCATTGTCATGCTTTCAGACATCACAAACAGGTCTGGAATCAGGCTATCAACATACACCTATCCGAAGTTGATTTTATCCCCCATTGTGACTATTGTTCCTCCCAATATAACATCCCCAAAATTCATTCAAAGTTAACTTTTGACTGCCATTTTTGCAGTGGTAGTGTAGCTGCTGTTCTTTTCAAAGGACCCTGCCCGAGCTATGTGATGTCTCTAGCACTTATCTTGCTTTTACTCACAGGGTAGTTTGCCAACTTTACTCCAAAGTCTTCCAAATGTCTGAGTTTGACAGGTGTTGCTCGCGGTTTGAGCAAGAACACAATAACTGATTCGATAAATTGCACGAAGTGCTGCGCAAAGACTATATGTATAGGACCTACATGTATCGACTTTGCGAATGAATTGAAAATCGCAAAATGTATCTTAAAAAAGATTTCGCCTCTGGAGTAACGGACATTCAACGTTCTCTAGTAATACTAGTGCAAATAGCGATATAGCCTTAATTATAACTCCTGCAGAATTAATCATTTATTTCAGTAAAATTAAACACCAAATGTAGGCAAAATTTGGACTTGGGAACAGGAGTGGAGAAATATGTTTTCTTTATTTCTGCATCTTGAGAGAATGAAATGCTCAGTTAGATACCATCTGTAAAGGTGCTATCTTCATCATAGAAGTATAATAAAAGCTGATCGTATTTCAAACACATAAAATATGCATCGAAGCCTTACTGAAATATTATCAGAAACACATTGGGTCGTTTTCACTGCTTTATTTTTCCTTACAACCTGTCAAGCGTCATTTGGACATTTTGCACAGAAACTCTTTCCCGTTTTTTTTTGTTGCTTTATTGCATTTTCTCCCCAGTTCCTAAACATCTTTACTCCACGAAAGATGACAGAGAGAACTTGACTGTCAACTAGATTGAATTATTCATTCTATCGATCTATTACATTATTCTGTTGAGCAAGGGTTTATTTAGCCTTCTAGGGCAACACATAACAACAAAGGAGAAGCTACGTGTATCTAATTCTAGACAAGATGAGTAACAAATAACCTACCAAAATGTTGGAAATTATAAGCAGAAACATATCTAAATCAGGCAACAACTAAATATCCTGAACCCCCTGTCAAAAAATAGTTCTGCAGTCTGTGGCCTATAGCGCATTTTATTTGCTGGTTATGGTTGGGTGCGGGCGTCATATTTTCACTTTATCACGTGTAGTCGGACGGTTGCAGATGGGTTATTAGCAATTGCGGGCAGGGTGCGGGTGAACAAACAGTTGATCCGCGAACCAGTAATGTGGATATGCTGTGCTTTAGTCCGAGGGTTTTGTTAATGTACGCAGTCTGCACAAATTCTAAGAGGAACGCACCTCCTGCCCCCCTAACGATAAAGGGTAAGGGGATCATGTACAATATTCTGACCATCGTCTTTGAAAGGTATAATGGACGAACCAGGCCATCTTGACCCAGAAGACTGACAGAGGCTCATTCGGGCATCATGTCCAACAAGGTGTACCAATACATATCACACTCTTGTACATGACTCCCTCTAGTGGACATGACCGTGGATACTCATCTTGAAATGACACTGTAGGGGTTTGTCGTCACAAATATCAAGGAAAGAGATACATTTTCAAGTTAAACACATCTGTCTCTCTATACTGTGTGTGGTATGTGTTTAATAGTCAGAGTAAGAATATGGAACGTGGAATATATCAGAAATTACAGGTTTGGAACATCTTCATTCCAGCTTGATCATTCCGCACGCTAGCAAACCACAACTGACATGTTCATGGGTTATGATTGATTTTGTTTGGCCTCCTCTGGCCTGGCCTCCCTTGTCTCTCACTCGTCTCTCTCTCTCTCTCTCTCTACCTCCCTCTCTCTCTCTCCCTCTCTCTCTCCCCTCCCCTTCTCTCTCTACCTCCCTCTCTCTCTCTCTCTACCTCCCTCCTAACTCTCCCCTCCTCTCTCCCCCTTCTCTCCCTCCTCTCCCCCTGCCAAACAAAATCAATTGAGTCCTAATTCCTGAAGAGGGCTGACAGTCTAAAACCTTTTTGGTATATTTTCCTTTGGGTCTACAGTGAGACTATTGGAGAGCTCCGGTACTGTGGGAGACCAAGAGTGACCTCAGCTGAGTGAGAGGCGGGAGAGAGGGGAGGAAAGGGAGGGTGGGGCGAGGCATTGATAGAGAGAATCAGCCATGTTTGTTCTCCATTGGTTGCCATAGGTTACCTCCTTGGGAGTGACTGATAAGAAAGAAAAGGGTGGAGACCGAAACAGGACAGAGACAGAAACTCACATGCCGCCTATGTGTGGGTGTACAAAGAGGCAGGAATGTACTTGAGGGGACAAAAGTCACCTGGCTACACAGTAATGGTGGGTTCTTTCAAGGTGTGGCTGGCAATGGCGTCTGTCTATTCTGACTGCTATGAAGTTGTGTATGTGTTAATCATTAATAAGTCAAGACCCACACTACAAAACGTAGAAGCCCACCATTTCACATATGCTGATGTTGAGGTGGTCCTGGAGATAATGAATATAAGGTTGAACATTTTGGAATGTCCCTTTAAAAACTCAACCTGGGTGTCAAGTGTTCCCTGGGCCATATTCAGGAAAGAGGGTCCTGTTTGGATAATCTGTATCAGAGACTGAAGAGGAAATGACGCATGTCACTCGCTCCTTATTTCTGGTTCAATTAACTAAGCAGACCAGACCCTGATGCAGGGTCATCCGTGATACAAGTCAGGTCATCCGTGATACAAGTCAGTATTTGACGTTCATCCACGTCTCAGGATGTCGAGAGATGACATGGAAACCGGCCACTGGGGCGACAGTGAGCGCTGTTACCTTCAAGTAGGCTTTGGCTCTGTTAAGGTATTGTGGGCACGGATGGCTTTTGGGTGTAAGCACCTGCCTCTGGTTACAAAGGTTGCATGTTCTAATCCAGCAATAGAAAATTGTTTTAGATTACCTCAACCATTCAGTTAATGCCTAATCTTAAGAATTTGGAGTTAATACCTAAACTTAACCTTGGATGGATAAAGAGAAGTAACCTAACACTTAGAAATTTGACGTTTGGAACACCTTCGAAATTTGACGTTTGAGAAACATGGATGAAAGTCTAAATCTGACGTGAGACTGTGAGAGCTTGTTGGCTAATGCATTGGTGCCAATGATTTATGTATAAACTGGATGACAGACAAGGGGCGCTGTGTTAAGTATCTGAATCATGTTCTATGCATGTGTTATTTTACACACACATTCACGTTTCTCTTTTTACTCACCTTCTTCTGAACCCTCAACCAATTTGATTGATATGATGATGTAGCCTATGTCTCTGCCTCATATTTCTGAACAGCTGCGATTTCAACGAACGTAACACAAGCAAGACTCAGTCTACACATTGCATTGGGGCAAAACAATTAGGGTTCTGTGTGATGATGTAATCTTTATAGTTATGCTGCCATAAAGCCAGCAGGCTGCCCCCTGTTTAGCCAATGTTTGCAATGATGATGAAAAAATAACCTTAAATCAATATTGACTGCCTGTCTGTGTTTTGCTTGTTTGATATGCTGTGTATGCTACATATGTATGATGTGTAGGCTACCGTACATTACATGACCAAAAGTATGTGGACACCTGCTAGTCGAACATCTCATTCCAAAACCATGGGTATTAATATGGAGTTGGCTCCCCCTTTGCTGCTATTAAAGCCCACTCTTCTGGGAAGGCTTTCCACTAGATGCAAGCCAGTCAAGTTCTTTGACACTGATCTCGACAAACCATTTCTGTATGGACCTTGCTTTGTGCACAGGGGCGTTGTCATGCTGAAACAGGAAAGGGCCTTCCCCAAACTGCCACAAAGATGGAAGCACAGAATCGTCTAAATGTCATGATTCCTCCTCCACCATTATTCCTCCTCCACCAAACCTTACAGTTGGCACTATGCATTCGGGCAGGTAGCGTTCTCCTGGCATCCGCCAAACCCATGTTCGTCTGTCTGACTGCTAGATGGAGAAGCGTGATTCATCACTCCAGAGAAGCAATTCCACTGCTCCGGAGTCTAATGACATGAGATTTACACCGATCCCAGCCGATGTTTGGCATTGCGCATGGTGATCTCAGACTTGGTGCCGCTGCTCGGCCATGGAAACCCATTTAAGGAAGCTCCCGCCTAACAGTTGTTGTGCTGACGCTGCTTCCAGATCCAGTTTGGAACTCAGTAGTGAGTGATGCAACCGAGGACAGATTATTTTTACGCACTACCGCTCATTATTCTGAGTGGTGATGGCCTACATTTTGGACACTTATTGCATGCTTTTTTTTGGGAGGGGGGGGTTCTATACTATGCCCTATGTACAATTATAGAAATGACACATTTCTATAACATTGACGTCCTTGAAAAGTACAATGAAGTGCTTGTGTAACGGATGTGAAATGGCTAGCTAGTTAGCGGGTACGCGCTACTAGCGTTTCAATCAGTTACGTCACTTGCTCTGAAACCTAGAAGTAGTGTTGCACCTTGCTCTGCAAGGGCAGCGGCTTTTGTGGAGCGATGGGAAACTACGCTTCGTGGGTGACTGTTGTTGATGTGTGCAGAAGGTCCCTGGTTCGCGCCCGTGTCGGGGCGAGGGAACGGTTTAAAGTTATACTGTTACATTGATGCTGTTGACCCGGATCACTGGTTGCTGCGGAAAAGGAGGAGGTTGAAAGGGGGGTGAGTGTAATGTGGATGTGAAATGGCTAGCTAGTTAGCGGGTACGCGCTACTAGAGTTTCAATCAGTTACGTCACTTGCTCTGAAACCTAGAAGTAGTGTTGCACCTTGCTCTGCAAGGGCCACGGCTTTTGTGGAGCGATGGGTAACGACGCTTCGTGGGTGACTGTTGTTGATGTGTGCAGAGGGTCCCTGGTTCGCGCCCGTGTCGGGGTGAGGGGACGGTTTAAAGTTATACTGTTACACTTGAATAAGTCCCTGAAATTCCTTGAATTTGACATGCCAATATCTTTATGAACCTGCTTAAAGATGTCGGGCCAATTTGCATATATTCACTTGTATTCCTCTAAGTACATCTAGAAATGTATGAAAATCCTTTTCATTTTTGTTTCAAACCATTATGAAATGTTGATTCCATGTCACACTTTGGCCCCATTATTTATAGATAGATCTATATACATCATTGATTGGTGCCAATAGCAGAGCTACCCGGACCGGAACCTATCCATTTTAAGGTCTGAAGTGGGACATCTGATTCCACAAATAGCATGCAGTGAACCGTAACCTTTTATGCCTGCGCGTGCTCAAGACAAGGGGTAGGCGTTGGAGAGATTGCACAGGGAGAAATGTTTGGAGAACGGGAGCGATTGGAGAAAAGGAAATAAGGAAGAAAGTGGAGCATATTATTAATAAACATGGAGTGGGGGATTACACAGGTCTTCTAAAAGATCAGGTGAACGAGAAGATAATGGACAAGACAAAAAGGAGAACAGCAGAAATGGTTGAAGAAACATGGAACGAGGGGTTTCACAGAACTTTTGGAAGAACTTGAAGAAATGGAGAGGGACGAGAGTGAAGATGAATTAGATGTGGCGGCAGGTGCTGTGTAGGAGTGTGGAAAGGAAGGTTGGCGTCAACTGCAAAGAGGGATATGTGTTCCAGTAGCTCAGACTTGGAACCTGATGAGAGTGAGGATGAAGTTCCTGCAATGAGGACCACCTCGGACCGAGGATGTAAAGGATGATTCTAGCCCAGTTTTTATTTATTTATTTTATTTAACCTCTTAACTAAGCAAGTCAGTTTTCCTTTTCTCCAATTATATTGTACCGTTTCACGAAGAATTTAATGTAGGCAGGCCATGAATGGCCTCACACTCCAGTACAGTAGGTGGCGGTGTATGCACCTTAAATTAGACCCGATCCGCCAACAAAATCCCGAAGAAGAAGAAGGAAAGTGGGACATCTTCATTTATCCATCATCTTTGGCCTATATCTCTGTAAAGTTGATATTCCAGAGGAACACACGTCCAGCAGGTAGTAAGTAGTAGCCTGGTGAGAAATACATGTCATTTATTAATAGGCGAACTGACTTCCGTAAAATTAGCATGTAATTCAGGACAAGCCTTTCCAGTCCCCACCTCGAGAACTAATGGGGGCAGTGGGCTGAAGGCCATGTCCCCACCCGGTTTTATTGCACAAGTAGAGCAGTGAGTATGATATATAAAAGACGCGCTAAATGATTTGGGATAATGCGGCATATTTACAACGCTTTTTGTAGTTATCTCAGGAGGAAGGCGTAGTTGCGGTCTTTACTTCTGTTTTGTTTATCTTTCACTGGAACTGCGCATTTTCGATCTTTTCACACAGAGAGAAGCAGAAGGGTTGGTGTATATACTTTTTTCTAATCCAAAAAACAACACAAATTGTGTGATTTGACGGCTTAAGTTTTGCTTTCAGCTGTTGAATATCTTTTTAGTTACATTATCCTCTGCTTCCTGGTTGCTCCCGACTAGAATAATGTAGGCTGTTTATGGATATTTTGCCTTTTCTATAGCAATTGATATGCGATCACAGAGTGCCGAATTAAAATTTCTGATTACATTCTACCATCGCCATTTCACTATTGCCAATGTCATTGAGTAGGATATACAGTGCAAACTAAAGAGAATATGATTAGGAGCAAAACTTTTATGACAGACCCCTCAAGAATTTGGTCACTAAAGATGCCGGGAAAATTCTTATTGTCACATTCAAATCAGTGTCCGACTAGTCTGCATATGTCCAGTGGTGGAAAAAGTACCCAACTGTGATACTTGAGTAAAAGTAAAGATATCTTAATAGAAAATGACTCAAGTAAAAGTAACCCAGTAAAATACTATTGAGTAAAAGTCTAAAAGTATTTGGTTTAAAATATACCTAAGTATCAGATGTAAATGTAATTGCTAAAATATACCTAAGTATCAAAAGTAGAAGTAAAAATACTTTTTTATTCCTTATATTAAGCAAACCAAACGGCACCATTTACTTGTTTTTTATTTATTTACTGATAGCCTTGGGCACACTCCAACATTCAGACATAATTTACAAACCAATCATGTGTTAAGTGAGTCCGCCAGAACAGAGGCAGTAGGGATGACCAGGGATGTTTGGTTGATAAGTGTGTGAATTAGATTATTTTCCTGTCCTGCTAAGCATTAAAAATGTAATGAGTACTTTTGGGTGCCAGGGAAAATGTATGGAGTAAAAAGTACATTATTTTCTTAAGGAATGTAAAAAAATATAAATAGTGAAGTACAGATACTTCTTATGTAGTTTGTTGGGGTATTTTTACCTAAGTACTTTACACCACTGCATATGTCAAACATTGCTATCATCCGTTCTCCAGACAGACCAGTCATCAGCCATGGTGTCTCTCAGCAGCTCTAACACAGCCTTTGCCTTGGAGCTGTACCGCACTCTGGGTCAGACCAACACAGGGAATATCTTCATCTCCCCATTCAGTATCAGCTCAGCTCTGGCCATGGTCTACCTGGGGGCTAAAAGAGACACAGCCTCACAGATGGCAAAGGTAATACACAGAGAAAAACACACTTAGATAGAGAGAGCGATATATACACACACACACACACACACACACACACACACACACCCTTATAGTAGGTAACATGAAGCTTTGTACTCGTTAGGCCCATTTTCCAGACATCTGATAACGTGACAGGGTGTGTGTCTATATGTAGAAGACAAACTGATTAGAGCTGCTCAGCTTGTACTTTAGACTGTAGCACAGCAGTATATACCTCTGGGAACACACAGCAACCTAGTAACCATGGAGAGGGCTATAAACCCACAGGTTACTCCCCTCTGCGCCCCAAATCGCACCCTATTCCGTATGTAGTGCACTACTTTTGACCAGAGGGCTCTGGGCCCGGTTTCCCAAAAGCATCTTAAGGCTAAGTTCATCATTATAACCATTCTAACAATGAACTTAGCCTTAAGAGACTTTTGGGAAACTGCCCCTGGTCAAAAGAAGTGCACAATGTAGGAAATAGGGTGCCATTTGGGAAGCACACCTTCAGTCAGTCAGAATCCAAGCAAAGCTGTAAATCCACAGTAGCGTACATGGCATCACGACTGTCTGTTTGTATCTGAAAGGTACTCTGCACTCTTTTACCTTTTATGTACACAGTCCAAGCTTTATTCATTATCATCGCTATAATCATCATCACTTTTATCATCAATGTCATCATCATCGTCATTATAATCATCTTTCTTTTCTCTGAATCTTCCCCAGGCTCTGTCATTCAACTTCACTGAAGACATTCACACAGATTTCCAGACACTCAATGCAGAAATCAACTCTCCCTCTGCAACTTACATCCTGAAACTGGCCAACCGTCTGTATGGAGAGAAGACCTGCAACTTCCTGCCCGTGAGTTTCACTATAAACTATACTTTTCATGCAAGTAACAGTCCCTTTACATGTGTCCTCTTTCATTTTGCTTCGGTATAGCATTGGACAAAATACCTGCAAATCAGACATTTGCTATTATATTATCAATCAATTAATACATTTTACTATTGATTATAAGCTGGATGGTTTGAGCCCTGTTTGCTGATTGTCTGACAGCTGTGGTATTTCAAACTGTATATCACAGTTATGACAAAACATTTATTTTTACTGCTCTAATTACATTGGTAACCAGTTTATAATAGTAATAAGGCACCTCAGGGGTGGCCATTTACCTCAGGTATATGGCCAATATACCACGGCAAGGGAGGTATCCAGCCACTTAGCGTTGTGTCGTGCATAAGAACAGCCCTTAGCCGTGATATATTGGCCATATACCCCCCCTCGGGTTTTAATGCTTAATTATACATCTGCGTACATGAGGCTAGTTAATCTTATGGAACTGTTTCACTCTGCCATAGGAGTTCTTAGAATCCACCCAGACATTCTACTAATCTATACAATCTTATTACATTTACAGGCATACAGGGGAAATAATGACACCCGACGTTCTCTAGTAATACTAGTCCTGTGCGAAAATGGATTTATTGAGACTGACTTTGCTATTACTGTCTGCTGTCTGAATCCACCCAGAAGTTCTACTGTACTTCTCTTTACTTTTATTGAACTGTTTCACTCTGATGTAGGAGTTCTTAGAATCCACCCAGAAGTTCTACCGTGCAGATATGAAGGCAGTGGACTTCCTCGGAGCAGCAGAGGAGACCAGAGGACAGATCAACAGCTGGGTGGAGCAGCAGACAGAAAGTATCATAATTTACTATATCAATCAGTTAACCAATCACATGTATTATCCCAGTTGGGAAATGTGTAGTGCAATACAATGGGGGGGACAACAAAAATACAATAACATACACTTAACACACACATTAGATTAAAAAACAGCAACTATCAGATCTGTAACCAGGATCAGCTAACATGGAACTGAACATGTGATGAATAAATCTGTCTATGCCTACCGACAGCATTAATGCCAGATGGGACCTCTGGTTTCAGAGCTGCTTTTGGTTTCGTTTGTTTAATTGTGTGTGTGCACGTGTGTGTGTGTGCGGTTACAGATAAAATCAAAGATCTGCTGAAGCAAGGGACAGTCAGTGGTATGACAAGGCTGGCTCTAGTCAATGCCATCTACTTCAAAGGAAACTGGCTGAACAGATTTGACCAGAAAGACACCAAAGAGATGACCTTCAAACTAAACCAGGTGGATATTGGCAGTAATATTTAGATAGATATTTATTCTCAGTAATGAAATAATGGAATTATAATATAAGGACTTACTATATACTAAACTGCTAGAAGATATGGTGCTATTTAAAACCAAAAAGGGTTCAATGGCTCGCTTCACATGGGCCTTCTTTTTAGCAGTGGTACAGGCACAAGTTTGACACATTTATGCGTCATCCAAGAGACAAACTTTCAAGTTATACTGTATAGGCCTATTGGGAGTTATATTGTTCAGATGAACTCATTCTCCTTGTCTATAATAATCTGATTTTTCAGAGTGAGAGCAAGCCAGTTCAGATGATGCACCAGATGAAGAAGTTCCCCTTTAACTACATCCCAGACTATAACCTCCAGATCGTGGAGCTTCCCTATGTGGACCAGGAGCTCAGTATGTTTGTCCTGCTGCCTGAGGAGGCCACTGACGGATCTGATCCTCTAGTGAAGGTATACTGTACACAGCCTCCTATAACTGCATAGTTGATTGATGCGTGGGGTGTTTGCCTTTCACACCAGCGACCAGGGTTCGCTTCCCTGTCCCTCTGTTCCCTACACTACAAGACATTGGTTTCCTTACTCTGTAAGCAGCCGATGGACAAGGTATGACAGCAATCCATGCTTTGGTTTTGTATCCAAATGCTAACATTTTAGAATTTGTGGCCCAAAATCAATGCAAGTCAGCATTTTTTGCGCATCATTTGCCACTAGGTGGTATACTTGGGTCAGGCCCGGGTAGGCTGCTGAAAACACAACTACAGTATAATTTATCATCTGATGTATGGAGTGTTATCAATGCTACTTATTCTATATACTGACTGTGTTTTAACTGTGTTTCAACGCTACTCTTTTTCACTGTACTGACTGTGTTTTAACTCTGTGTACCATTTAGCTGGAGAGTGAGCTGACCATGGAGAAACTGGACGAGTGGACCACCAGGTCCAACATGGACACGGGCACGGACATCATAGTTCATCTGCCCAAGTTCAAACTAGAGGAGGACTACGAGCTGAATGATCCCCTGGTCCAGATGGGCATGAAGGATGTGTTCGTCGGGGGCATGGCCGACCTGTCTGGGATAAATGGGAAGGGGGGGCTCTTCCTGTCTACGGTGGCCCATAAGGCCTTTGTGGAGGTGAACGAGGAGGGGACGGAGGCTGCAGCCGCCACTGCTGGGATGATAGCGTTCTGTATGTTCCGAGAGGAACACTTCACGGCTGACCACCCCTTCCTCTTCTTCATCAGGCACAATAAGACCAAAAGCATCCTCTTCCTTGGGAGGTTCTCCTCTCCTCAGTAGAATAATAGTTCAAATGTGTAGAGAGGATTTAACATCATTTATTTGACAGGGACATTTAACATCAATCAACATTTCTGTAAATGTGTCAGATTTAGCCAGGTAGCTAGTTCCATCAGCACTTGATTTAATCCACTATAAAACCAAATAAAGGAAAATGTCTAAATTACTTATCTGTTTGGACAGTAACATTGTGTGTGACCTTAGTTCCCTTAAACATTGTTATGATTCTGAGATTCTACTAACAAATTGGTCACCACCCTACTTTTTTTTTCTTTTGGCGGGGGGGTTTAAACAGCTGATAATAGGGTCTGGAGAAATAAAGTAAAGTAAGTAGCCTTGCACAAGCCTTGACTTGTGCGAGCCGGAATGGCTCATGAGCCTATCTCCTGTTTCTGTGGCATGAGGCAGCTTGATGTACAAGTACACCCCCTGGACCGGACCAATGATGTGTATAAACCCTGGATTGCTGATGCTGTGTATTGGCCAATGAGAGGCTTTGAAGCCACCGATTGGCCGTATTGACACTCCTCAGAAGAAGCAGTCCTCCATAGGAATTAATGAAATTCTACAGTATTTAATTTAAATGTTTCAAAGACAAGATTTAATGTAAGTATTTTGTTGTTGTGGGGACAGTAACAAAACTTTATTAAATTATACTTTAACAAAAATGTTTTTATATATTTATTTTATGTTTGTTTAGCTCACATAATATAAACAAGATGCATGAAGGTGTCAGTAATAGAATAAACGTGTCAAAAACAAATGTAGACATTCATAAATTAATTGTATAGCTTCCTAAATATTTTTTACAATGGTGGAGGGAGTGCCAAAATCTAGTATATATATATATAAATCATTGGACCGGATGCGAGTCTATCGCAGGGCATTAACCCCAATCTATCTACTTAATGCCGAGTGCCAAGTAGAGACGCACCGGGTACCACCTTTTACAGTCTTTGGAATGACTTGGCTGGGAATCGATCCCCCAACCTTTCAATCTCAGGGTAGCCACACAACACAAGGCCACTGAAATGGTTGAAGGTGAAAAGCTTCAAGTTCCTCTGCGTACACATCTCTGACTATCTGAAATGGTCCACCCACACAGACAGTGTGGCGAAGAAGGTGCAACAGCGCCTCTTCAACCTCAGGAGGCTAAAGAAATGTGGCTTGGCCCCTAAGACCCTCAAACTTTTACAGATGCACTATGTCGTGTCTTTGGCATCATTAAAATTAAGACTTATTTTATCAAATCAATTCTCTGTAATTATTATTACGTGATTAAACTAATCATGTAAATGTAATTAACTAGGAAGTGAGGGTACCAAGGAAAATCTTCAGATTACAAAGTTATCATTTTCCTAATGTAAGTTTCAGATATTTTAATATCTGATCAATTAGTCTTCTAGTTAATGAATTATTCTTTAACTCACGTTAGTCTCATTCCAAATGTCGTAAATTGTTGGTTATCTGCACGAACCCAGTCTTCACTATGAATCATCCATACATCAATTATCTGAATGATTTATTTATTAACTAACTAACTAATCACAGAAATGCACAAACAAACATACAAACTAGATATGGCTACAAGGAAATGATAGGTGATGTGCCCTAGTGGGCTAAACCGGTATGGCTGGATGAATATGAATGAATATGTATGAACTTTCCAATTTGTAAGTCGCTCTGGATAAGTCATTTAGCAGACGCTCTTAAATGTAAATGTAAATGGCGTCTTGATAGACAAGGGGACTGAGAATGGCGCAAAAGACACTACACAGTTGATTTGATTTGGATCTCTTTTAGTCCCCATTTGGACTAATCTTCCAAGAGTCCTTAAACATTAAAATACAATTTATAATACAAACACATTTTCACATATAACACACTATTGCAAACATACATAATATACTAACATAATGACCCAATAAATACTCAATATAAAAAATATTGATTCTTCATCTACTATAGTCCCACAACATTTGTATGTATTATATTTAAATCGTTTTAAAATAATGTTTACATTTATATATTGAAAGGTTTCTAGTTTGCTCAGTTAATTTATTCCATTTCTTTATTGCTCTAAATCGAAATGTTATTTTGCCTATTTCTCTTTTCTGTCTGGATAACGCATAGATGGTGGACAATCTATTCCTAGTATTTATGGAATGTCTGTCTTACCAACTGAATACCGTTGTGAATAGAACTTGGCCGTTTTAAATGATGTATATTATGAAATAAAATAAGCATGTTTTTTTCAATTATCTTGTCGATTGATGACCAGCCAAGAACACTGCGCATGACTGCAACAGAAGAACCATATCTCCACCTTAAAAACCTCTTCTGGCTGCAGGGTGAATATTGAAAAAACTGGAAAATATGCGCACATTTTCAAACGGCCTCTTAAGAAATTTTTGATCTTACAATATGCATATATTTACTACTATTGGATAGAAAACAGTCTATAGTTTCTAAAACGTTTGAATTATTTCTCTAAGTTGAACAGAACTATTTTTACAGCCCATTTCCTATCCAGAATTGAGATTTCCAAAATGCGATGTCTCTCTTTAAGACCTTGTCTATAAAAGGTCATGTCACTTAGGACCGTAGAAACACGTCACACGCCTTCATCTGGGTGTAATGCGGAAGTGAGAGAAAAAAGCAGTCGAATATCTCTTCCAGGGACTGAACACAACATCTTCTAGTGAGACCTGCGCAGTTTAATTTTTTTTCTGGGCGTGGTAGAACCTGGACTCGGCTCCTGGAATACACTCCTTAAAGATGAATATGACCTCTGGCTACGATATTATTTGATACATGTCACAAAATCATCCTAAAGTATGTTTTTTCAATATACTTTAATTATATTATTGCAATTTATTCTGGACTTTAGACGTGATGCTTTGGAAGAATTTTTTGAAGAAAGAGAAATTAGCGCCGCACGGCCATTGTGCTTGCTAACCCAAGAGGGAAATAGTTCGTTCTGGAACCCAACTAAAGACTGTACTGGACAATGGACCCCTTTACAACATTCTGATGGAAGATCAACAAAGATAAGGACCCAATTTGGGATGCTTTTTCATATATCTGTCGAACTGTGCTATGCTAGCGTTTGACTAGAATCAATGCTGCCGTATGCTAGCTAATGTTGTAAGCTAATATAACGATATATTGTGTTTTCGCTGTAAAACACTTCAAAAATCGGAAATATTGGCTCTATTCACACGATCTTTGTCTTTCATTAGCTATCCACCATATGTTTTTCTGAAATGTTTTATGAGGTGTAATTAGTAGTTGACGTTGGTGTCTGTATTTTCTCTGGCTACTCCCATGCGATTTCAGACTGTAGCTATGATGTAGCTATGATGGGAGCAGTAATGTAAAACTGATTTATAGCTAAAATATGCACATTTTATGAACAAAACATAGATTTATTATGTAACATGTTATAGGACTGTCATCTGAGGTAGTTTTTTTCTAGGTTGTTTAGGTTGGTTCTAGGTTAGTTAGGTTGGCTTGTGCATGCTACTTGAATCATACTTGTGCTGCTGCTACATGTCTGTCCACTTTTTTATTTGGTGGTGAGCTAACATAAATATATGTGGTGTTTTCTCTGTAAAACATTTATAAAATCGGACATGTTGGTTGGATTGACAAGATGTTTATCTTTCAAATGCTGTATTGGACTTGTTAATGTGTGAAAGTTAAATATTTAAAAAAAATAGATTTTGAATTTCGCGCCCTGCAATAGAGCTGGATGTTGTCATAAGTGTACCGATATCGGGACAGTCCGCTTAATTAAAACAATCCTTGCTGCTTTGTTCTGTGCATTCTGTAGCCTCCTAACTTTACTTGATGATGCATTTCCCCAGACCACAGAACAGTAGTTCACCTGACTCTCAATTAATGCTTGGGTTATTTGCTGAAGAATTTTTCCTGGTAAATATTTAGCTATCCTTCTGATTATGCATGCTGTTTTAATATTGTTTTTTACATAGATGAGTTATTTGAGACGACCATGATAAGCAGTTGTCTAGCTGCACTCCCAATAGTTTGGTTTCTGCCACTTCTTCAATTTGTACTCCTTCCATACTTAATTGTATCCCATGCTGTTTTGGCCTTGTCCTAGTGGAACAGACCGACATAACTTTGGTTTTCTTGGTGTTTAAAACAAGTTTGATCTCGGTGGGGAAGTGATCATTCATTCCAAAATCTGTGTTTCTGAGTTCTTTGCCCATGTTCTTCGTCATTTCCAGTTGCTTAAATTTGTCAAAACATGCAATAAAAGCCCGTGGCCTATTTCCAGAGGCCTTACCTATTCTATGGACTCTGGAGAAAGTGACATTACGCACAACATCAGTGGGTAGTTTTAGTTTAGTTGAAATAAAGTCTCGGACTGTGTCCTCACAGCCTCTGCTGTTGTCATTCTCCGTTATCCCTGAAAATATTAGATTGTTCCGCATTGATCGACACTGTACATTAAGCAAGGTTTCTGTACGTTGTTTGTTCTCCCTTTGCACCACCTCCACCTTGCTATGAATAGAGTCTACAGTACCTTTCAGCGCCGTGTTCTCTTTCCTTAGATCATCAATCTGACGTTGGCTGAATTCTAGACTGGTACATAATGCATTGATGTCCTCTCGTAATATATCCAAGATATCAAGTTTGGCAAGCCTTTCATTGATGGATTTTAACAAGTCCACATCCATATCAGTAAACCTCTCCCCACTCTTACTAGGGGATGGTTTGGTTCCATCGTTGATACCTATTGGCCAACCTGGTTTTGGTTTGTTTTGTTGATTGGGTTGGTTGTCCTTAACAATGCTTGAATCCTCCAAAATAATTATAACAATTGAAATGCTAATCCTTTGCACATGAACGCTCACTCATTCAGGAATAATTGCAATCAATATACACTGCTCAAAAAAATGCACAACAGCATGTGAAATTTATTGTCAATCAGTGTTGCTTCCTAAGTGGACAGTTTGATTTCACAGAAGTGTGATTGACTTGGAGTTACATTGTGTTGTTTAAGTGTTCCCTTTATTTTTTTGAGCAGTGTATATATTTACTCCCAGTGTGTCGTCGTGGTCTCTGTTGGAATAGTCCTTTTCTGTGGGAGAGCGGAGATTCTCTGCATCCCTGGAGTCTTTGGTTAGAATGGATACTTCAGAGTAACATTCAGAAATGTTCATATAGAATAGATGTTTCGGCAGTTGTCGGTCTTCGCATTCAATGGTACAGAATTATTAGCTGCAGACAATTAATTAGTATCGAAGAGTTGCTCTTATTCTGTCGGTATCGATAGTCTCAGAGTTTAACCACGTGGTATGGTTAAGAATTCAGCAACGAGGAATACATGGTCTCTACTCAAACCTTAGCCTTCTCGGTAATCAAGGTAGCTTGGTCTGAAGGGAAATTCCCAAGGTGGGGTTATATCCAGAACAGTAGGAAAGGGCTGTCCCATGACAACAGTTCAATGTCTGTGCTCATGGGGCGGGCCTATGACTTAGTTAAACTCTAAAGGGAATCAGTTTAAAATCACATTACATAATTTTACAAATAGTTTCATCTTTACTCATTCATTTTATACAACAATTAGATGCAAGCCTCACAACTGAGACACTTGTATAAACAGAGTTATGGTAATGTGGCTGTATTGTCTCTCATGAGTTTCACAAACATTAAACGAAATGGACCGTTCATTGCTGGATTCTCCCCCGACCGTGTACACATTCTCCAAAACATGGACATTGTTCAGTTCTCAAGTTCTGTGATGTGGAAGAGGTTCCTTTGTTCTCCTGTAAAACTCTCTCTCTCTATACTGCATGGCCATGTCTCCTCATGGAATTTACGACCTGCGATAACAGAACCTGGGTGGGGGAGAGAGAGAGAGGGGGGGGGGGGGGGGGGTGGTAGAGAGAGGGGGTGGTACTCGCTATCCCCAAAGAGGGCCACGTCATGACAACTATTGAGAGCATCCTGTTGGGCTGTATCACCACCTGGTATGGCAACTGCACAGCCGCAACTGCAGGTCTCTCTAGAGGGTGGTGCGGTCTGCCCAACACATCACCGGGGGCACACTGCCTGCCCTCCAGGTCACCTACAGCACCCGATGTCATAGGAAGGCCAAATAAATCATCAAAAACATCAACCATCTGAGCCACGGCCTGTTCACATGCTATCATCCAGAAGGCGAGGTCAGTACAGGTGCATCAAAGCTGGGACCGAGACACTGAAAAACAGCTTTTATCACAAGGCCATCTGACTGTTAAATAGCCATCACTAGCCGTCCTCCACCCAGTACCCTGCCCTGAACTTAGTCACTGTCACTAGTCGGCTACCACCTGGTTACTCAACCCTGAACCTTAGAGTCTGCAGCCCTATGTACATCGACATGGAATCACTGGTCACTTTAACTTCTTGCGACTATAGGGGGTGCTGTTTCAAATTAGCATAATTGTCTCTACAGATGAAACGGCTTCCTACTCAATTCTTGATCGTACAATATACATATTATTGTTATTATTGGATAGAAAACACTATCTAGTTTCTATAGCCGTTTGAATTATGTCTCTGAGTGGAACAGAACTCTTTCTACAGCGAAATCCATGACAGGTTTTGCGAAGGTCTGAGAGCGAAGCTCTGATCTCAGTTCAGTTTAAAGGGGTGTGTAATATCCTATGGAACGACACGAACTGCACCCGCCTTCCCCTGGATGTCAGTAAGCAATGAGAAGTGGAATGGGCTTCCTACGTAACTCTCAGAGGTTATAAAAGACCAAGGAGTGAGGTACGCCTTCTTTTCGACGTTGAACTTTACGCAGAGAGAGACCTGGGGATGCCATTTTCGAACGCTCACTAATGAACTTTAGATATATCAGTCTGTAATTTAATTTGATATAGGTGTTAGAAACATCATAACGAAGCTATTTGAAACTGAGTTATATCAGATTATGCGAGTATATTGCTATTTTTCGGAATTTCCTCAGTATTGCGTATTGAGGATTTGGACACGTTAGCTAACGTTAGCAATTGTTAGCTATAGTTAGCTGCTATATCAGAAGTTGAATGCAACGTTTTACAACCAAGCAACGATTATTTTGGACAAAAGTACCACTTGGCCAAGATTCCGATGGAAGCTCGTCGAAAAGTAAGAGCTATTTATGATGTTATTCCATTTTTATGTGGAAAAATGTAAACTCAATAATGGCAAATAGTGACGCCGTTATTGCGGCACTAGTCTGTCTGTAACGCACACTGTATGTCTAGTAACGTTAATTTTAAAAATCTAACTTAGCGGTTGCATTAATAACTAATGCATCTTTCATTTCATGGCCAACCTGTATTTTTTTTGTCAAGTTTATGAATAGTTTTCGATAAAAATAGTTGTATTATCATGATGCTGCCGGGCAGATTGCTTGAGTAGTTGGACAGTATTTCCATTGTGTAAGCACGATTTGTGCCGCTAAATATGCACATTTTCGATCAAACTCTATATGGATTGTGTAATATGATGTTACAGGAGTGTCATCGGAAGAATTCTGAGAAGGTTAGTGAAAAAATTAATATATTTTGGCAATGTTGACGTTATCGCTCTCTTTGGCTAGAATCTATGCTGGGGTAATGTTTGAACATGTGGTATGCTAATATAACGATTTATTGTGTTTTCGCTGTAAGACACTTAGAAAATCTGAAATATTGTCTGTATTCACAGGATCTGTGTCTTTCGATTAGTGTATGCTGTGTATTTTTCGAAATGTTTGATGATAAGTAATTAGGTAATACACGTTGCTCTATTTATTTATTCTAGTCCATTTGTGACGGTGGGTGCAATTGTAAACTATGAAATCTACCTGAAATATGCACATTTTTCTAACAAAACCTATCCTATACCATAAATATGTTATCAGACTGTCATCTGATTAGGTTTTCTCTTGGTTAGTGGCTATCAATATCTTAGTTTAGCCGAATTGGTGATAGCACCTGATGGAGTAAGAAACTGATGGAGTTAGAAAAGTGATGTCTTTTGCTAACGTGGTTAGCTAATAGATTTACATATTTTGTCTTCCCTGTAAAACATTTTAAAAATCTGAAATGGTGGCTTTATTCACAGGATCTGTATCTTTCATTAGGTGTCTTGGACTTGTGATTTAATGATATTTAGATGCAACTATTTAATTGTGACGCTATGCTAGCGATGCTAATTAGTGTGTGTGGGGGGGGGGGGGGTGCTCCCGGACCCGGGGTAGGTGCTCGTTAGAGGTTAATAATGTTTACGTCATGTTTTACTAATTTCATGCATACAGTATACTGTATTCTAGTCAAGGCCATCCTATTCAACTATTGCTGTATATACTGTATAATATTCTATCCAACATATTCTACAGATATAGGGATATTGAAGAAGGAAGGTTATCACTGAAGTTTGCAACGCCATGCCATACCCTGTGGACGGCGCTTAATTGGAGCCAATTTCCTCCTACAACAGGACAATGACCCAATGCACAGCTCCAAACTATGCAATAACTATTTATGGAAGAAGCAGTCAGCTGGTATTCTGTCTATAATGGAATGGCCAGCACAGTCACCGGATCTCAACTCATTTGAGCTGTTGTGGGAGCAGCTTGACCGTGTGGTACGTAAGAAGTGCCCATCAAGCCAATCCAACTTGTGGGATGTGCTTCAGAAAGCATGGGGTGAAATCTCTTCCGATTATCTCAACAAATTGACAACTAGAATGCCAAAGGTCTGCAAGGCTGTAATTGCTGTAAATGGACGATTCTTTGATGAAAGCAAAGTTTGAAGAACACAATTATTATTTCAATTAAAAATAATTATTTATAACCTTGTCAACGTCTTGACTATATTTCCTATTCATTTTTTTGCAACTATGCAACTAAATATGTATGTTTTCATGGAAAACTTCTAAGTGACCCCAAACTTTTGAACGGTAGTGTATATTTATACTCCGGACTCCGGCATTGTTTGCCCAAATATTATATATTTCTTAATTCCATTATTTTACTTTAAGATCTGTGTGTATTGTTGTGAATTTATAGATATTACTGCACTGCTAGAGCAAGGAACACAAGTTTTTTGGTACACCCACAATAACATCTGCTAAATATGTGTATGCGATCAATAACATTTGATTTGATTTGAGAAATGTCAACACTATCAAATTCATAGACAGAGTGATAGATGCAAAAACTTACCATCCATTAGATGAAAATTATTATTTTAACCAACCCAGCAAACATGCCCACATTGGCACAATGCAGGCTAAAATATTGGTCCCATGTGAATTTGCTATTTCATAAGAATGTATTTATAATTAATTTATTACAATTTAATTCTATAAATTCTATAATTTTCAAGCCTTTAAAGGTAATTTAGGAACGTGATACATTGTATTAGAAAGACAACTAAGTTATTACTATCATTCATACATACTGAACAAAAACAGAAACGCAACATGTAAAGTGTTGGTCCCATGTTTCATAAGCTTAAATAAAAGATCGCAGAAATTTTCCATATGCACAAAAAGCTTATTTCTCTCAAATTGTGTGCACAAATTGGTTTACATCCCTGTTAGTGAGCATTTCTCCTTTGCCAATATAATCCATCCACCAGACAGGTGTAGCATATCAAGAAACTGATTAAACAGCATGATTGTTACACAGGTGAACCTTGTGTAGGGGACAATAAAACACCACTCTAAAATATGCCGTTTTGTCACACAACACAATGCCACAGATGCCTCAGTTTTGATGGGACTGTGAAATTGGCATGCTGACTGCAGGAATGTCCAACAGAGCTGTTGCTAGAGCATTTAATGTTATTTTCTCTATCGTAAGCCACCTCCAATGTCGTTTTAGGGAATATGGCAGTACATCCAAACAGCCTCACAACCGCAGACCACGTGTAACCATGCCAGCCCAGGACCTCCACATCTGGCTTCTTCATCTGCGGGATCATCTGAGGAGGGGGGGGGTGGGTGCTGAGGAGTCTGTAATAAAGCCCTTTTGTGGGGAAACACTCATTCTGATTGGCTGGGCCTGGCTCCCCAGTGGGTGGGACTGGCTCCTCAAGTGGATGGGCCTATGCCCTCCCATCCTCACCCATGGCTGCACCCCTGCCCAGTCATGTGAAATCAATAGATTAGGGTCTAATGAATTTATTTCAGTTGACTGATTTCCTTATATGAACTGTATCTCAGTAAAATCTTTGAAATTGTTGCATGTTGCATTTATATATTTTTTCTACATTGTAGAATAATAGTGAAGACGTTAAAGCTATGAAAGCTACATATGGAATCATGTAGTAACCAACAAATTGTTAAACAAACCAAAATATATTTTATATTTGAGAAACTTCAAAGTAGCCACCCTTTGCCTTGATGCTTTGCACACTCTTGGCATTATCTCAACCAGCTGCATGAGGTCACCTGGAATGCATTTCAATTAATAGGCGTGCCTTGTTAAAAGTTAATTTGTGGAATTTCTTTCCCTCTTAATGCGTTTGAGCCAGTCTGTTGTGTTGTGACAAGTTGGAGGAGGTATACAGAAGATAGCCCTATTTGGTAAAATACCAAGTCCATATTATGGCAAGAACAGCTCAAATAATAATCAAAGACAGTTCAACATTACTTTAAGACATGAAGGTCAGTCAATCTGAAAAATTTCAAGAACTTTGAAAGTTTCTTCAAGTGCAGTCGTAAAAACCATCAAGCGCTATGATGAAACTGGCTCTCATGAGGATCGCCACAGGAAAGGAAAACCCAGAGTTACCTCTGCTGCAGAGGATAAGTTCATTAGAGTTAACTGCACCTCAGATTTCAGCCCAAATGAATGCTTCACAGAGTTCAATTAACAGACACATCTCAACATCAACTGTTCAGAGGAGACTGTGTGAATCAGGCCTTCATGGTCAAATTGCTGCAAAGAAACCACTACTAAAGGACATCAATAAGAAGAAGACACTTGCTTGGGCCAAGAAACACAAGAAATGGACATTAGACCGGTGGAAATCTGTCCTTTGGTCTGATGAGTCCAAATTTGAGATTTCTGGTTCCAACCGCAAAAGGTGAACGGATGATCTCCGCATGTGTGGTTCCCACCATGAAGCATGGAGGAGAAGGTGTGATGGTGCTTTGCTGGTGACACTGTCTGTGATTCAAGGCACACTCAACCAGCATGGCTACCACAGCATTCTGTAGTGATACACCATCCCATCTGGTTTGTGCTTAGTGGAACTATCATTTGTTTTTCAACAGGACAATGACCCAAAACAAGTGCTCATCATATGTGGGAACTCCTTCAAGACTGTTGGAAAAGCATTTCTCATGAAGCTGGTTGAGAGAATGCCACGAGTGTGCAAAGCTGTCATCAAGGCAAAGGATGGCTACTTTGAAGAATTTAAAATATAAAATATATTATAAACACTTTTTTGGTTACTTCATGATTCCATATGTGTTATTTCATAGTTTTCATGTGTTCACTATTATGTAGAAAATAGTAAAAAAATAAAGAAAAACCCTTGAATGAGTAGGTTTGTCCTAACTTTTGATGTACTGTGTCACATTCACTTATTTAAGTCTTGAGAAACTTAATTGGCAGTTTACAAGAGCAACAATATTTGGGCATCACACAACAGAACACTTAAACTGGAACAACACTGATTAACGGTTGTAAAACAATAAATGTGTGCAAACCACCCCCCAAATATTCTCTCTTTCTTTCTCTCTCTCGGAGGACCTGAGCCCTAGGACCATACGTCAGGACTACCGGGCATGATGACTCCTTGCTGTCCCCAGTCCACCTGGCCTTGCTGCTATTCCAGTTTCAACTGTTCTGCCTGCGGTTATGGAACCCCTACCTGTCCCAGACCTGCTGTTTTCAACTCTTAATGATCGGCTATGAAAAGCCAACTGACATTTATTCCTGATTTATTATTTGACCATGCTTGTCACTTATGAACATTTTGAACATCTTGGCCATGTTCTGTTATAATCTCCACCCGGCACAGCCAGAAGAGGACTGGCCACCCCTCATAGCCTGGTTCCTCTCTAGGTTTCTTCCTAGGTTTTGGCCTTTCTAGGGAGTTTTTCCTAGCCACCGTGCTTCTACACCTGCATTGCTTGCTGTTTGGGGTTTTAGGCTGGGTTTCTGTACAGCACTTCGAGATATTAGCTGATGTACGAAGGGCTAAATAAAATAAACTTGATTTGATATTGGCAGGCAAAATCCTGAGTTGAAATCAAAACAGGAAGTCAGAAATCTGAGCTTGTATGTATTCACCAGAGTCCCTAAAGAAATCCCCTTGACATATGAATGATTGTGCACTGCCTAGGGGTTCCACTAGATGTCAACCATCAAAAGAAATTATAATGAGACTTCTATGATGTTGTGGGAGAGAATGATAGCAGAATCAGTCAGGTGTCCATCAAGCAGCCATTTTCTGATCATGCTTTTTCCTCGTGGAAGTCACTTACGTTCCATTGCTCACGCAGACAAGAACGAATGCTCCGGTTGGAACTTTATTGAAGCTATATGTTAAAAACATCCTAATGATTGATTGTGTACTTAGTTTGAAATGTTTCTTCGACCGGTAATATCACTTTTTGAAGTTTTTGTCCGATATAACGCTGACCAGAATTAGCGTTTGGATATGTAAACCAGACGCGCTAACAAAAGAAGGTATTTGGACATAAATAACAGATTTTTTCGAACAAAACAAACATTTATTGTGGACCTGGGATTCCTGGTGTGCTTTCTGATGTAGATCATCAAAGGTAAGGGAATATTTATCACATATTTTCTTGTTTATGTTGACACCATCTTTGCGGCTGTGGTGTTTTACTTTTGAGCTCCGTCTCAGATTATAGCGTGGGTTTCTTTTTCCGTAAAGTTTTTTTGTAATCTGACACAGCGGTTGCATTAAGGAGAGGTATATCTATAATTCCATGTGTATAACTTGTATTATCATCTATTTTTATGAGTATTTCTGTTGAAACGATGTGGCTATGCAAAGTCACTTGATGTTTTTGCCACTAGTGAATCTAGTCGCCTCAATGTAAACTCAGATTTTTTTTATATAAATATGAATTTAATCAAAGAAAACATGCATGTATTGTGTAACATGAAGTCCTATGAGTGTTATCTGATGAAAATAATCGAAGGTTAGTGATTAATTTTATCTCTATACTGGTTTTTGTGAAGCTATCTTTAGCTGGACAAAAATGGCTGTGATTATTGTGGTTTTGTGGTGACCTAACATAATCGTTTGTAGTTCTTTCGCTGAAAAGCCTATTTGAAATCGGACACTTTGGTGGGATTAACAACAAGATTACCTTTAAAATGATATAAGACACATGAATGTCTGAGGAATTTTAATTATGAGATTTCTGTTTTTTGAATTTGGCGCCCTGCACTTCGCCTTGCTGTTGTCATAACGGTCCCGTTAACGGGACTGCAGCCATAAGAAGATAATTATTAAGGATGTTGTGGGGTGATTTGTCTACCGTATTATATTTTACAATGACGGTATATCAAGTATCAACCATTTGGATGCATTCAGACTTTGCGTCCCTGACAATAGCTTTGGCCCATTAAGTTCACATACCTCCCTCCAACTACAATACACACAGGAGAGATAGTATTCCCCCTATTAAACAATATGTTTGGCTTGGCAAGGATAGCAATGGAGTTGGCAAGACCACAAACAGATATGGGACCAGGCTAGTAATACACAACCCCACCCCCCCCCCCCTAAAAAAATGGTACTGTACACTGGGAGTCAGGAAGCAGGTGCAGAAAGTGAGTTTCATAATTAAAATCATGAAGATAAAAAAAAACAGGAGAAGCTTACAGGACGTGAACAATAACGCCTGATAACTGAGGCTACATAAAGGGAGAGTGATCAAGGTGATTATGAAGTCCAGGTGTGCGTAACAATGGAGGGCAGGTGTGTGTGTGATGATTGCCAGGACCAGTGGTTAGTAGATGACAGTACACATGACAGTACACACCCCCCCCCCCCCCCCCCCAACCAACCGACACGCGGCTCCGGCCACAGGACGATGCCGGCCAGGGAGACGACCCCGATGGTGAGGAGCGGGCTGGTAAGCGGAGATGGAAATCCCGAACAATGTTGGGGTCCAGGATGTCGGCCGCCAGGACCCAACAGTGCTCCTTTGGACCGTACCCCTCTCAGTCCACCAGGTACTGGAGCCAACCCCCATGACGTTCGGAGTCCAGTAGGGACCTGACGGCATAAGCGGTGTTCCCGTTCAATGTCCAGGGGAGGGGTGTTGCAGTGGATGGCACCAGCCAGGGAACCAGGAACCAAATGGCCTGAGGAGGGAAACATGAAGATCCAGTGGTTGATGGGAAGTTGTGGTCGGTATGTTACCTCATTGACCCTCCAGAAGACTTTGAAAGGCTCCACAAACTGGGGGCTCAGCTTACGGCAGGGCAGGCGGAGCGAGAGGTTACTGGTGAAGAGCCAGACGCGATCACCAGGATGGAACACAAAACACTGCGGTGGTGGTCCGACCTGCTCTTTCTGGAGGTGGACGGCACGTTGGAGCCTGACGTGGGCAGCGTTCCAAACCTCTGTGCACCGGAACCACTCATCCACAGCTAGGGGCTTCGGTCTGGCTCGGGGTCCATGGGGCCAGCTGATATCCCAGGACGCAGTGAAAGGTAGTCACCCCGGTGCAGGAGTGAAGGAGGGAGTTCTGGGCGTACCCCACCCAGGGAAGGAACCGAGCCTACTCCCCCTGCCGGTCCTGACAGTGACTCCTAAGGAACCTCCCCAGCTTCTGGTTGGTCCTCTCCACCTCCCCGTTGGACTGAGGCCGGTACCAAGTGGCTAAATCACATCATATGATCTTCTACTGTAATCTAGTGGACGAACTGGGAATCAGACATGAGATCTGGCCTTCCAAGTGGTGCAGTGGTCTAAGGCACTGCATCGCAGTTGCTAGCTGTGTCACTAGAGATCCTGGTTTGAGTCCAGGCTCTGTCGCAGCCGACCGCAACCGGAAGACCCATGGGGCGGCGCACAATTGGCCCAGCATCGTCCGGGTTAGGGGAGGGTTTGGCCGGCAGGGATGTCCTTGTCCCATCGCTCTCTAGCAACTTTTGTGGCGGGCCAGGCGCATGCTCACTGACACGTTCGCCAGGTGTATGGTGTTTCCTCTGACACACTGGTGTGGCTGCCTTCCGGGTTAAGCGGGCATTGTGTCAAGAAGCAGTGTGGCTTGGTTGGGTCATGTTTCGGAGGACTCATGGCTCTCGACCTTCGCTCTCCCGAGTACGTATGGGAGTTGCAGCGATGAGACAAGACTGTAACAACCAATTGGATACCACGAAATTGGAGAGAAATTGGTTAAATAAAATGTAAAAAAAGACATGAAATCTGATTATGTCACAGTGAAAGCTTTTTCCTGATATGTATATCATTCCAGTAAGAAAAATTAAGGAATGGCACATTGAATAAGGTTCATGCATAGATGGGATACAGCTTTTGTCAAATTGACATCAAAAGTAGATTTGTTTTTGCATTTTAGTTAACCCTAACCCTTTTCCTAAACTAATCCTCCTAACCTGCTACCTTAATTTTCCTAACCTGATGTGTAAGTTCTCCTAAACTGCTTTTTTGTTGTTGTACTTTTACCTGTTTTTCTCCCCAATCAGTCTTGTCCTATTGCCGCAACTCCCGTACGGACTCAGGAGAAACGAAGGTTGAGAGCCAAAACACGACCCTGCCAAGCCCGACTGCTTCTTGACCCAGAAGCCAGCCATACCAATGTGTTGGAGAAAACACTGTCCAGCTGGTGACCGAAGTCAGCTTGTAGACACCCAGCCCACCACAAGGAGTCGCTAGAGCATGATGGTACAAGGAAATCCCAGTTGGCCAAACCCTCCCATAACCTGGACATCGCTGGGCCAATTGTGTACAGCCTAATGGGTCTCCCGGTCACAGCCGGCTGTGACAACAACTGGGATCAAACCCAGGTCTGTAGGGAGATCTCAAGCACCCTCAATGCAGTGCCTTACACCGCTGCGCCACTCAGGAGGCCCTCAAAGTACATTTTTGCTGTATCCCTTCTATACAAAACTTTGCACTGATCCTATGGGAATTTGCACATGTTTAGAGCGCCACCATTAGGTAAAAGGTATGACTTCATTTTTCCCCCTGTTGTTTAAAAAAATATATATATATAGTAATTGGTGACATATTCCATTTCAAAGCTAGACTTTCAAATCTCATATTCTCCAACATGGGGACAATTTGGGAAACAGAATGACCAGGTGAATCCAGGTGAAAGCTATGATCCCTTATTGATGCCACTTCAATCATTATAGATGAAGGGGAGGAAACAGGTTATAGAAGGATTTTTAAGTCTTGAGATAATTGAGACATGGATTGTGTATGTGTGCCATTCAGAGGGTGAATGGGCAAGACAAAATATTTAAGTGCCTTTGAACAGGGTATGGTAGTAGGTGCCAAGCACATCGGTTTGTGTCAAGAACTGCAACGCTGCTGGGTTTTTCACACTCATCAGTGTTTATCAAGAATGGTCCACCACCCAAAGGACATCCAGCCAACGTGACATAATTGTGGAAGCATTGGAGACAACATGGGCCAGCATCCCTGTGGGACGCTTTCGACACCTTATCGAGTCCATGCCCTGACGAATTAAGGCTGATCTGAGGGCAAGAGTGGGGGGGTGCAACTCAATATTAGGAAGGTGTTCTTAATGTTTTGTATACTCAGTGTATAATATTTAAGCTTTTCTTTCTCTGCTGTTGTTCTGGCTCTGTAATAGTCATGTAGTTGCAGTGGCGTGTATTGTGTATTCATAGATGCCAAGGGAATCCGGACTTCCCCAAGTATTTGACCAATAAAAATGTGAAAATAGTGTATCTTTCTTCTCTCTGTGTTTTCATAATTTTCTGTCAATTCACAAGTGGGTGAATCTCAATGGAGAAGTAATTCGAGCGAAACAGCACCCCTTTGTCTCAGTATGTGTAGCCCATGTAGCTGATGCTGTCTGGACCAAAAGAGTATAATATGTTTTGGCTTCAAACCAAATCCAAAGTTGTCTGTTTCTGTTCTGCTTGTGTTGATGTTCTGCAGAAGCTAGCTTGCTAAATCATCCCTTTCCTAAGCCATGGATGGATTTTTGGTTTTGACTTAATTTTCTGTACAGGCCAATGATTATGACGGTGATTCTGATCTAACCATAAATGAATGTTTTGTGCCACTCTCCTGAGACGATTGAAGTTCAATATGTAGTCTAGCAGGATCACATTAACTAGCTCCTTTGCTGGTTCATTGCCAATGACAGGACGTTAGGCTAGCAAGCATTTTAGCTAGGTAAAAACTAAAAGTGTACTGTATTATATTGCCACAAAGGTTTTGCCAACATGAAAGAGAGGAGGATGGCATTGGCCTTACCCTACTTGTAGACTATAGTAGTTGGAGTCAAACATTTTTGTTTTACTTGCCCCCATGCACACACACAGACTGAAATCCATCCCATGGACAGGCACATGATATTTAGCAATTGACTGGACTAAATATATTTGGGTATCTTTACGTTTGTTTTCAGTGTACTACACTAAGCATATAAAGTCTTGGTGATTTCATGTTTAAATGTTTAAGTTGAAATGGTGATGGAATAGTGGAGGCAGTGCCCCTGTTGTCTTTGTGCTGACTTCTTGTAACTCCGTGGTTCTAAATCAGAAGTTGTTTAGTAAACTGTGGAAAACATTAACTTGCTTGACAATGCTGAATGTGATATAACTGTTTGTTACATGCAATATTTGCTTAGTGGACTGACGTGAATCTCCTCTTGAAACAGACTGAAATCTGGGACCATGTCATCTCACACTCTCAGAAAACCTACATGATCTTGTTGCTCTCTGGTTTTGTGATGAACCAAAGGTACCTCATCCCCATATTTGTTTTTGTTTTTTTCTGCTCTTTTGCACACCAGTATTTCTACTTGCACATCCTCATCTGCACATTTATCCCTCCAGTGTTAATTGCTAAATTGTAACTACCTCACCATTACGGCCTATTTATTGCCTTACCTCCTTACTTCAATTGCACACACTGTATACAGATTTTCTATTGTGTTATTGGACTGTACGTCTATTTATCTCATGTGTAACTCTGTATTGTTGTTTTTGTCGCAATGCTTTGCTTTATCTTGGCCAGGTCGCAGTTGTAAATGAGAACTTGTTCTCAACTGGCCTACCTGGTTAAATAAAGGTGAAATGAGATTTAAAAAAATAAAAAGTGGTAGGCTTGATCAACGACAACGACGAGACAGCCTATAGGAAGGAGGTCAGAGACCTGGCCATGTGGTGCCAGGACAACAACCTCTCACTCAATGTGATCAAGACAAAGGAGATAATTGTGGACTACAGGAAAAAGAAGACCGAGCACGCCCCCATTCTCATCGACGGGGCTGTAGTGGATCAGGTTGAGTGCTTCAAGTTCCTTGGTGTCCACATCACCAACAAACTAACATGGTCCAAGCACACCAAGACAGTCGTGAAGAAGGCACGACAAAACCTAATCCCCCTCAAAAGACTGAAAAGATTTGGCATGGCTCCTCAGATCCTCAAAAGGTTCTACAGCTGCAACATCGAGAGCACCCTGACTGTTTGTATCACTGCCTAGTATGGCAACTGCTCGGCCTCCGACCGCAAGGCACTACAGAGGGTAGTGTGTACGGCCCAGTACATCACGGAGGCCAAGCTTCCTGCCATCCAGGACCTCTACACCAGGCGGTGTCAGAGGAAGGCCCTAAAAATTGTCAAAGGCTCCAGCCACCCTAATCATAGACTGTTTTCTCTACTACCGCACACCAAGCGGTACCGGAGCGACAAGTCTAGGTCCAAGAGGCTTCTAAACAGCTTCTACCCCCAAGCCATAATACTCCTGAACATCTAATCAAATGGCTACCCAGACTATTTGCGTTGCCCCCCCCCCCCCCCCCTCTTTTACATCGTTGCTACTCTCTGTTGTTATCATCTATGCATAGTCACTTTAATAACTCTACCTACCTCAACTATCCGGTGCTCCTGCACATTGACTCTGTGCCGGTATCCCCCAGTGTATAGTCTCGCTATTATTATTTTACTGGGGCATTCATAAGTTCAATTTTTCAGGAGCCAATGGCATATATTAGGCTATGTCATTCATTTAAATGTCTCAAAATGTATCTAAAATCGCAGATTGCACATTTAATCAATGACATCTAGCATTACAACACCTGGCTACCTAGGTTGCACAAGGAACTGGACTAGGTGCATTATGTCAGGGTGGGACTTTAGTGACAACTGGAATATTAACAATCAATCGAACACTGCCAACTTGGCATCATCTGACACAGAAACAGGAATGTTGTTTGATCACATTTTTATGAGAAATAAAAACAGTTGAAAGATGATGAAAGTGAGACCAAGAACTGAGATCACATGATCTAGTCCTATAGTATAAGATAGCTGCTTGTTGTGCTTCATCCTCAATCAGAGAGCTCATTGAACAAGAGAGACTGAGATAATCTCCTCCTCTGATTCATTGACAAACTCTTCATTTACCTTCTAACAATGGCTGAAAGACCAGAACTGGTATGTTGTAGAACTCTCTCGGGGGGGGGGGGGGGGGGGGGGGGCGAGTGGAAGACGGCCTTTAGTACCACCTCATGGCACTATGAGTACCTCGTCATGCCGTACGGGTTGATGAATGCTCCATCAGTCTTCCAGGCATTTGTAGACAAGATTTTCCGGGACCTGCACGGGCAGGGTGTAGTGGTGTATATAGATGACATTCTGATATACTCCGCTACACGCGCCGAGCATGTGGAAGACGGCCTTTAGTACCACCTCATGGCACTATGAGTACCTCGTCATGCCGTACGGGTTGATGAATGCTCCATCAGTCTTCCAGGCATTTGTAGACAAGATTTTCCGGGACCTGCACGGGCAGGGTGTAGTGGTGTATATAGATGACATTCTGATATACTCCGCTACACGCGCCGAGCATGTGTCCCTGGTGCGCAGGGTGCTTGGTCGACTGTTGGAGCATGACCTGTACGTCAAGGCTGAGAAATGTCTGTTCTTCCAACAGTCCGTCTCCTTCCTAGGGTACCGCATTTCCACTTCAGGGGTGGAGATGGAGAGTGACCGCATCTCAGCCGTGCGTAATTGGCCAACTCCCACCACAGTAAAGGAAGTGCAGCGGTTTCTAGGGTTTGCCAACTACTACCGGAGGTTTATCCGGGGTTTTGGTCAGGTAGCGGCTCCCATTACCTCACTGCTGAAAGGGGGACCGGTGCGACTGCAGTGGTCGGCTGAGACGGACAGGGCTTTTGGTCACCTGAAGGCTCTGTTTACCTTGGCTCCCATGCTGGCAAGGTGGGCCATGTTCTTTACCCGTTTTGTTTTCACCCTGTCCTACAGACCAGGTTCCCAGAACGCTAAGGCAGACCTACTGTCCAGGATGTATGACACAGTGGAGCGGTCCATGGAACACACTCCCATACTTCCGGCCTCTTGCCTGGTGGCACGGGTGGTGTGGGAGCTGGACGCGGACATCGAGCGGGCATTACGTACAGAGCCCACTCCCCCCCAGTGTCCAGCTGGGTGTCTGTACATTCCGTCTGCTGTCCGCGACCGTTTGATCTATTGGGCCCACACGTCACCCTCCTCTGGTCATCCTGGCATCGGTCGGACGGTGCGTTGTCTTAGTGGGAAGTACTGGTGGTCCAACTTGGCCAAGGATGTCAGAGTGTATGTTTCCTCCTGCTTGGTGTGCGCCCAGTGCAAGGCCCCTAGGCACCTGCCCAGATGGAAGTTACAGCCCTTACCAGTTCCACAATGGCCGTGGTTGCACCTATCGGTGGATTTCCTCACGGATCTTCCTCCCTCACAGAGTAACACCATGATCCTGGTCGTTGTGGATCGGTTCTCTAAGTCCTGCCGTCTCCTTCCTTTGCCCGGTCTCCCTACGGCCCTACAGACTGCAGAGGCCCTATTTACACATGTCTTCCGGAACTACGGGGTGCTTGAGGATATAGTGTCTGATCGAGGTCCCCAGTTCACATCAAGGGTCTGGAGGGCGTTCATGGAACGACTGGGGTCTCGGTCAGCCTTACCTCGGGTTTTCATCCCGAGAGTAACCGGCAGGTGGAGAGAGTAAACCAGGATGTGGGTAGGTTTCTGCAGTCTTATTGCCAGGACCGGCCGGGGGAGTGGGTGGCATTCATCCCCTGGGCAGAGATGGCCCAAAACTCGCTCTTCCACTCCTCCACTAACCTCTCCCCCTTCCAGTGCGTACTAGGGTATCAGCCGGTTCTTGCACCTTGGCATCAGAGCCAGATCGAGGCTCCTGCGGTGGACGAATGGTTTAAGCGCTCGGAGGAGACCTGGGACGCCGCTCATGAGGCGTCAAAATGTGAGCGCCGATCGCCACCGCAGTGAGGCGGGTCTGGGTCTGGCTCTCGACCCGAAACCTGCCCCTCCGCCTGCCCTGCCGGAAGCTGGGCCCGTGGTTTGTGGGGCCATTCAAAGTCCTGAGGAGACTGAACGAGGTATGTTATAGGTTACAGCTTCCCCCAGATTACTGTATTAACCCCTCGTTCCATGTGTCTCTCCTCAGGCCGGTGGTAGCTGGTCCACTCCAGGAGTCTGAGGTGAGGGAGGTGCCTCCACCCCCTCTGGACATCGAGGGGGCCCCAGCGTATGCTGTTCGAGACATATTGGACTCGAGGTGTCGGGCGAGGGGCCTTCAGTACCTCGTGGAGTGGGAGGGGTACGGTCCGGAGGAGAGATCTTGGGTGCCGGTGGGGAACGTTTTGGACCCTTTGTTGCTGCGGTATTTCCACCGTCTCCATCCGGATCGCCCTGCGCCTTGTCCTCCGGGTCGTCCCGAGGTCGGGGTCGACGCGCTGCTGGAGCCGCGTGTCATTGGGGGGGGTACTATCACAACTTCCGCCGAAGTCGGTCCCTCTCCTTGTTCGGGAGGTTTAGGTTATGAGGAGGATGCACGTAAGCGTGGCTGGAAGCCAGAGAGGCAGCCCCAAAAATGTATTGGGGGGAGGCACACGGGGAGTGTAGCTGGGTCAAGTAGGAGACTTGAGCCAGCTCCCCGGGTTTACCGTGAGGAGCCGAGGATGGAACCGGAGCCAGTCGGGGTGGAGGTGAGTAGGGTGAGTGAAGCAGAGACTGTGAAGGATTTAATGGGGAAATTGGAGGAGAGATAAATGAGGGATTTGCTGGTTTGGTGCATGAGGCACGACATCCGCCCGACAGAGCGTGTCGGGGATTTGATGTCACCTGAGTCAGCTCTCCATACTCGTCCTGAGGTGCGTGCTAGCCGTCTGGTGAAGACTGTGCCAGCCCCACGCACCAGGCCTCCTGTGCGCCTCCCTAGCCCTGCACGTCCTGTGCCAGCTCAGTGCACCAGCTCTCCGGTGGCAGCCCCACGTACTAGCTCTCCTGTGGCAGCCCCATGCACCAGCTCTCCGGTGACGGCGCCACGTACCAGGCCTCCAGTTCCAGCACCCCGCACTCGCCTTGAGGTGCATGTCATCAGCCCAGTACCACCAGTGCCAACACCACGCACCAGGCTTCCTGTGCGCCTTCAGAGCGCTGTACGCCCTGTTCCTTCTCCCCGCACTAGCCCTGAGGTGCGTGTTCCCAGCCCGGTACCACCAATTCCAGCACCACGCACCAGGCTTCCTGTGTGCCTCCAGGGTTCAGTATTCCCTGTTCCTGCTCCCCGCACTGGCCCAGTGGTGCATGTCTCCAGTCTGGTACCACCAGTTCCGGCACCACACACCAGCCTCCTGTGCGTCTCCAGGGTCCAGTATGCCCTGTTCCTGCTCCCCGCACTAGCCTTGAGGTGCCACCAGTTCCGGCACCACGCACCAGGCCTACTGTGCGCCTCAGCAGGCCTGAGCTGCCCGTCTGCCCAGCGCCACCTGAGCTGCCCTGAGCTGCCCGTCTGCCCAGCACCATCTGAGCCGCCCGTCTGTCCAGAGCCGTCTGAGCCGCCCGTCTGTCCAGAGCCTCCAGAGCCGCCCGCCAGTCAGGAGCCGCCCGCCAGTCAGGAGCCGCCAGAGCCGCCCGCCAGTCAGGAGCCGCCAGAGCCGCCCGCCAGCCAGGAACAGCCAGAGCCGCCCGCCAGCCAGGAACAGCCAGAGCCGCCAGCCAGAGCCGCCAGCCAGCCAGAGCCGCCAGCCAGCCAGAGCCGCCAGCCAGCCAGGAGCCGCCAGAGCCGCCCGCCAGCCAGGAGCCGCCAGAGCCGCCCGCCAGCCAGGAGCCGCCAGAGCCGCCCGCCAGCCAGGAGCCGCCAGAGCCGCCCGCCAGCCAGGAGCCGCCAGAGCCGCCCGCCAGCCAGGAGCCGCCAGAGCCGCCCGCCAGCCAGGAGCCGCCAGAGCCGCCCGCCAGCCAGGAGCCGCCAGAGCCGCCCGCCAGCCAGGAGCCGCCAGAGCCGCCCGCCAGCCAGGAGCCGCCAGAGCCGCCCGCCAGCCAGGAGCCGCCAGAGCCGCCCCTCAGTCCGGAGCTGCCCCTCAGTCCAGAGGCGCCCCTCAGTCCAGTGGGGCCATTTAGGAGGGTCGCCGTTCCTAGGAGGCCACGGAAGCAGGTATTGACTATGGTGGAGTGGGGGCCACGTCCAGCGCCAGAGCCGCCACCACGGACAGATGCCCACCCAGACCCTCCCCTATAGGTTCAGGTTTTGCGGCCGGAGTCCGCACCTTGGGGCCCACAATAACATAGGTATTGGTGAACACAACGTGTACAGAGTAGGGGTGTTCCTAAACAATACAAGAGGAGAACTGTCTTTCTACCAGGTCTCCCAGGACCCCCCAACAGTTACCCTCCTCCATAAAACCCCAAGACATGCAGTGAGGACCTATCCTGGGTTTTGGCTTGGGTATGGATCCACTGTGACCATCTGCCCCTACCCTAGATGAGACCCAGTAAGCAAAATTACAACGGAAATTAAAAAGAAATCATGTGTTTATGATTTCTTAATGTGCATATCAGGTGCTGAATGAAAGGTTAGAAGACGTATTTTCCGGACACAATGTATTGTCCAAAATACATCTGAAATGGATGTCAACTATATACGAATTTTCAGGACACTGACGTCCAGAAAATACGTATTTTTTACAGCGATTTAAGGCATCTTATGTGGACACAAAAAATATGTCTTATACGGACTTCAATCATTGTATTGTGATGTTGAAAATACATATACATACATACATACATACATTGATTTTGGCCAAATTTCAACTGCACATACTGTCTCAATGAAGAAAGCATTATATCACAATAATAATTGATCAATCCAATTCAATTGGGAAGATTAGGCAACTAAAGATTGCAACATAAAATTTCCTTCACTTTTATTGCTCCCATTGCACTTATTTCAGTAACGGTTACAGAAATATGTTTTACTTGCTATGACTGTAATATGTTATTGTTTATCTACCTTAATTGAAAGCGTTGACTGTAGGTTGGTTTGGATAAAAGCGTCTGCGGAATGACCAAAATGTAAATATAAAAACTAAACTCACAAAGCAAGCTTGCTTTTATGCTAATTTGCTCCACCCCCAAACAAGAGTCAGTACTGATCATGGAACCCTACCTTACTCTAATGTATTCTACTGGACTGTACTTTACTGTACTGTACTTTACTCTACTGTATTAAACTCTACTGTACTGTGCTCTACTGTATTGTACTGTTCAGCCCAAACTTGTGAAACATAGATGATAGATGTCTATGTTTGGACCACATCAGGGCCGGACCAAATCTGAACCAACTCTAGACGTCTATGTTTGGACCAAATGGTTGATCTGGACCGGGCGTCTGTGGAGGTTGAAATCAAGGCTGGTCCAGACCCTACCATATCTGAACCGAACATAGATGCCTACAAATGGTTCAGATCCAGACCAAAAATCTACGTCCATGAAATCAAGGCTGGTCCGGACCACACCAAAAAAAGATGGCCGGTCCAGACAGATCGGTAAATGCTTAGTGGGGAACGACAAACCAGGTTCATGGCTTGAAAGGCAAACACCACACTGGACCAATCATTGACGTCTATATTTGGGGTAAATCAGGGCCAGTCTGTACCAGACCAAATCTGAACTAATCAGATTTTTGGGCCAATACATATTTTTTTGTGGTCAGATCAAGGCCGGTCCGGACCTGAGCAACATTTACATTACATTTAAGTCATTTAGCAGACGCTCTTATCCAGAGCGACTCACAAATTGGTGCATTCACCTTAAGATATCCAGTGGAACAGCCACTTTACAATAGCTTTCACGAGCTTCAACTGGAAGCCAGTGGAGAGAGCGGAGGAGCGGGGTGACGTGAGAGAACTTGGGAAGGTTGAACACCAGACGGGCTGCGGCGTTCTGGATGAGTTGTAGGGGTTTAATGGCACAGGCAGGGAGCCCAGCCAACAGCGAGTTGCAGTAATCCAGACGGGAGATGACAAGTGCCTGGATTAGGACCTGCCTCACACCTCCTGTGTGAGGCAGGGTCGTACTCTGCGGATGTTGTAGAGCATGAACCTACAGGAACGGGCCACCGCCTTGATGTTAGTTGAGAATCTGAAGCAATTATAGACGTCTATCTTAGGACCAACAATGGGCCAGTCGGGACCTGACATCTGTAGACGTTGAAATTAAGGCCGGCCCGGGTGAGATCTGAAACAAACATAGATGTCTATGCTTGGCCCAAGTCAAGGCCAGTCCAGACCAGACTAAATCTGAACCATAAATCTTTTTCATGTATATTGTATTTTAGAATCAATGTTACATTTTTTCTGACATTTCACATTCAATGTAACCATTTTCTAAAATATTTTAGATTCTATTTTCTAACAAAAGTCATACTTTGTAACGTTTTTTCTTAACTCTTGCTTTTTTTACTGGTCAGTTCCAGTCTTGTTGATTCCAGGAGCAAATACATGTGCATTTTTTGGCTGACAAAAATGGTATTATAATTTCATTGTCAATGATTAATTAAGTAATCTATATATTAATTAATAGGCCACTGCGGTCCTCTTTCGAAATAGTTAATACGAGTTTTGACTCAAACCACTCCACTGAACAGGTATTGTGTTCAAGGTGATACTGTAATCAACCCCATTTCACATGTTTTCCCCTGCATAGCTAGTATATGGTAATAACAACCTATTCTTTATTTTGCTATATTTCATGAAATTGTATTTAAAAAAAGGCGTCAACACTGTTGACAACGGTCTCTCATCAGTGGGACATGATGGTAGTCACATTCTGTAACCAAGATTTGGTATTTATTCAGATCCACATTAGCCGCTGCAAAAGCATCAGCTACTCTTCCTGGGGTCCACATGAAACATGACATACTGCATAGTACAGAGCATTATTAGTCAAGGACTGAAATACATGTAAAATGTATCACACAGCCTACATATCAGTACATACACACAATATCTAGGTCTAATACAAGGTACTGTGCAAATTACAATACAAGATATATAAAATGGCTGTCTCTCCGCAGTCCACTTTTCTGCAGTAAGATGTTATTTTACAGTGCATTCAGAAAGTATTCAGACCCCTTGACTTTTTCCACATTTTGTTATGCTACAGCCTTATTCTAAAATTGATTAAATTGTTTTATTCCCTCAATCTACACACAATACCCCATAATGACAAACAATTTGGGGGGCAAATGTATAAAACAGTACCTCAGACTGGGGTGAAGGTTTACCTTCCAACAGGAAGAGGAAAGAGGGGCTTCTACTGGCCCTCCAACACCACTTCCAGCAGCATCTGTTCTCCCATCTAAGGACTGACCAGGACCAACACTGCTTAGCTTCAAAATTAAGCAGTGTTGCAGGAGTCCGAGAAATTCCAGTGATCTTACATTTTCCACATTCCTATAGCTATAATCTTTCTCCTAGCGCATGCCATTTGCTGTCAACTTCCAAAATAATTCACCAATAAAAACATTCTACAGGTCAATGAATCTATTGTGCTTGTTTTCATAAGCCAATACATCATGTAAAAATGGTGTATTGCATATCAATGGCTCTGATATACACAGAGTGTACAAAACATTAGGAACACCATCCTAATAAGGCGTTGCACCCTCTTTTGCTCTTAGAACACCCTCAATCAGGGCATGGACAACAAGGTCTTGAAAGCATTCCACAGGGATGCTGGGCCATGTGTACTCCAATGCTTCACACAGTTGTGTCAAGTTCGCTGGTTGTCCTTTGGGTAGTGGACCATTCTTGATACACACGGGAAACTGTTGAGCTTGAAAAACTTGGCAGCGTTGCAGTTCTTGACAATCAAACTGGTGCACCTGGCCAGCCTCATTATTGCAATAATTAAATCGATATTAAATAAAGATGATTGTTTGAAGCAATGACCAAATGTCATTCCCACGACATACTACCATAACCCATTCAAAAGCACTTTAATCTTTTGTCTTGCCCATACAACCTCTGAATGGCACACACACACACAATCCATCTCAATGGTCTTAAAAATCCTTCTTTAACCTGTCTCTTCCCCTTCATCTACACAGATTGCATTTGATTTTACCGGTGACATCAATAAATAAAGAGAGCATAGCTTTCATCTATATTCACCTGGTTAGTCTGTCATGACAGAGCAAGTGTTCCTAATGCTTTGTACACTCCAATGTATCTTGTAGGAGAATGCTGCTACCTCATCTAGGGATGGATTTGACCCTTTTATTAACACATGACAAACCAAACTTTGTCCTTGAATTTTACAATAAATGGTAATTTACAGTGGTTCCTAACCCTTACATGTGTGAATACCCAGAGAGAGAGAAAAGAGAGGAGTTCAAGTGCACCAAAAGCTCTTTATTATTAACCATGTGACACAAACAGCGGCGATGAATGGACAGGGAACATGGCCAAGTCCCAAATGACACTATTCCCTATATAGTGCACTACTTTTGACCAGGGCCTATAGAGTTCTCATCAATAGTTATGCACAATATAGAGAATAGGGTGCCATGTGGGACGGGCCCAATGACGAGGAAGAGGGTTGAATCAAATCTTGTTGAAAGCTGCTACGTCGACACTCTGGACCTGTAGAACAAAAGAATAGAGAACATTCATCAAGATAAACTACATAACAGTTTCCAACCGTCTCTCATTTGGTTAAGACTCCGTACAAGGTCATACAGTATAGTATATTGTCAAAGAGAGGTGTGTGTGTGTGTGTGTGTGTGTGTGTGTGTGTGTGTGTGTGTGTGTGTGTGTGTGTGTGTGTGTGTGTGTGTGTGTCTGAGAATCATGCCTGCACTCACATAGTCCTCAAACTTGGTGATCTCCTCCTCTAGCAGGTCTGTCCCCACCTTGTTGTCCTCAACAACACACTGGATCTGTAGCTTCCTGATACCATAACCCACTGGAACCAGCTTAGACTGACCCCACAGCAGACCGTCAGCAACAACAGACCTCACACACTCCTCCAGCTTAGCCATGTCTGTTTCATCATCCCACTGAGAGAGCAAAAGGGAGAGCAGAGAGAGGGGAAGGTGGAGAGAAAGGGGAATAACATAACCGGAAGACATGAAGAAAGATTTGAATGTCATGAAAACACACTGGAACAAATATACCATCATAAATATTTATAAAATACTGTCTACTGATGGAGAGAGTGTTAGGAAGAGTGGGTGGGGACTGTGACGTACAGGCTTGACGTCTAATAGGATAGAAGACTTTGCGATGAGGATGGGTTTCTTGGCCTTCTTCTCTGCGTACTCTTTCAGCCTCTGCTCTTTGATTCGCTCGGCCTCCGCATCCTCCTCATCATCACTGCCAAACAGGTCCATATCATCATCATCATCCTCCTCCTCAACTGGAGCACTGGTCATCTTCTGCTTGACAGATGTGGCCTGAGGAGGTGAGGAGCAGACCAATAATATGAGAAAAATATATGGCAGTTAACATTGTGTCCTGCCAGAAAGTACAACGATTCAGTCTGCACTAATAATAGTCCATAGCTACTCGTCTCCTTTAAAGGATGCCATCTGTCGGAAGACAATGGCCACTAAGCATATGCTTCTATCCAAAGCAATTTACACAAAAATGTGTGATTGATTACATGTATGTGATCCTTGCGGAAAATGAACCCACAACCTTGTTTTTGCTAGCGCCATGCTCTTCCTCACTCAGCCACACAGGACCAGCGGGAGAGGGACTTACATTTGTACAGGGGGCTGCAGGGACTGGGGCTGGCGATGGGAATTTCTCCAGGACCGATACCCGACACTCCAACTTAGACAGAGCTGACCGCAGGTCCTCCACCACTGACAGAGATACACACGGGAACGAGAGTCAGTAAGATCACATGGAAGGAAGCACCTTTGAGTAAGATACACAGATGCCACACACACCTTGGTGCAGACTGTGGTTCTCTAGCTCCAGGATCTTGATATGTGTGACGAGTTCCCCTGGATCTTCTGTCCCATTGGCTGCACTCTGAACACAAAACACACACGAAAGTCAACATGTCACTGTAAGCAGATCACCAGCAACCTCTTCTGGCCAAACTCAGGTAACATGATCAGTTAAATCGAAGACGCAATAGGGTAAACAACAGATCTGTCACATGTTGTGTTCATAAATAAATACAGCTGTTGGCAGAGAGCGAATAGATAATGAATGACAGCTACAATTACAGCTAATGCAACACTCCTCCCACTCAGGAAGAAAGAGTGTGGAAGGGATGGGCATTAGCAATTTTTTTACTATTCGAATAATATAAAACAACATTTGGATATCCAGATAGTCAACATTTAAAATTAAAATACTACTCGACCAATTAGAAAGACAGAAAATGCCACAAAAGCAGACAATGTGCTGTTTTCAGACTTCTCTTTAACTGTTGCCGTTAGCCTAGGATGATGTTCACCATCATGGAACTGATTCAGTTTTCACAAAAAGTTCTGGTGAGTGTTTTGCATTGATCTGTGTAAGGTCTTGTGGAAACTCCGTTGGTGCGTGCCTGTAGGGTAAATCACCAATTGAAGTGGGGAAAACAGCATACCATTGTCAGGGCTGACGGGGGGCTAAAAGCACCATGATAGTAAAATGTATTTTCCTGTAAAACCCAACCCATAGCCCACAAGATAGAAAATGAGCTTGAAAAGACTTTTAGATAAAGCTTCTTCATTATTTTTAGCTTTTCATAGGCCTAAAGTTTTTGGGGACAAATGAATACGCTCACAAGTGTTAGAATACAAACGTCAGTTCGGATATCCGATTAACATTGCCCATCCCGAGTCTAAGGTCTTGGTGATGATCAGAGGAGCTTTCAGTAGTAAAGACAGGCATTGATGTTTATGGTTAGGTACAGTCGTGCAACGATTGTGCTTTTTTTGCAAATGCGCTTTTGTTAAATCATCCCCTGTTTGGCGAAGTTGGTTCAGGCAGAGGTATACCCATGACTGGTCTACAGGAGGGATCAGGCAGAGGTATACCCAGGACTGGTCTACAGGAGGGTTCAGGCAGAGGTATACCCAGGACTGCTCTACAGGAGGGATCAGGCAGAGGTATACCCAGGACTGGTCTACATGAGGGATCAGGCAGAGGTATACCCAGGACTGGTCTACGGGAGAGTTCAGGCAGAGGTATACCCAGGACTGGTCTATGGGAGGGTTCAGGCAGAGGTATACCCAGGACTGGTCTACAGGAGGGATCAGGCAGAGGTATACCCAGGACTGGTCTACGGGAGGGTTCAGGCAGAGGTATACCCAGGACTGGTCTACGGGAGGGTTCAGGCAGAGGTATACCCAGGACTGGTCTACAGGAGGGTTCAGGCAGAGGTATACCCAGGACTGGTCTACAGGAGGGTTCAGGCAGAGGTATACCCAGGACTGGTCTACAGGAGGGATCAGGCAGAGGTATACCCAGGACTGGTCTACAGGAGGGATCAGGCAGAGGTATACCCAGGACTGGTCTACAGGAGGGATCAGGCAGAGGTATACCCAGGACTGGTCTACAGGAGGGATCAGGCAGAGGAATGAAGGGTTAAGTCAGTCACGCAAGAAATCATACAAACAGAAGTCTTGCCTCAGCAGGTTATACCTGCATAAACCCACACACACCCCTGAGGCTTAAACCAGCGTTACGAGCCACAACATGCTACTGAAACATGCAGGAATGGCTAGGGCTGAAATGAACCACAGACAAAAACACTTGATGGCTTGTGAAATCACACTTTTGGATTTCATGTTAGCTAAACCAGAGCATGAAAATCAAAAACACACCTGTTTGTTCTCTAAGTGCAAGTGATAGGCCTGGGTTGTATTCACTGGAAACAAAAAGGAAGAAAACCAACTGAAATGTGGCACGATTACCTTAACTTGTCCAATAAGAAACTTGTTTTCATTGCAAAACTATTTCCATTGCATGCACTAATGACTACAACCCAGGGTATTCAAGGTTCTTGTCAGCAGCTCAGGGTCAACATAAACACAACTAGCTGCAGTCAAAACAGAATGTTGCTGTGAAACAGTCTTAGCTGGGTGGATATGGCCAGTTCAGTAAAGATATATCTCCACACACACACACACACACACACACACACACACAACCAGTCAAAAGTTTGAACACACCTACTTGTTCAAGGATTTTTCTTTATTTTCTACATTGTAGAATGATAGTGAAAACATCAAAACTATGAAATACATATTCTTCAAGGTGGGAACCACATACACGGAGATCATCCGTTCACCTACTCTGCATCTCACAAAGACAGTGGTTGGAACCAAAAATCTGAAATTTAGACTCAGACCAAAAGGACAGATTTCCCTTGCTTGTGTTTCTTGGCCCAAGCAAGTCTCTTCTTCCTATTGGTGTCCTTTAGTAGTGGTTTCTTTGCAGCAATTCGACCATGAAGGCCTGATTCACGCAGTCTCCTCTGAACAGTTGATGTTGAGATGTGTCTGTTACTTGAACTCTGTGAAGCATTTATTTGGGCTGAAATCTGAAGTGCAGTTAACTCTAATGAACTTATCCTCTGCAGCAGAGGTAACTCTGGGTCTTCCTTTCCTGTGGCGGTCCTCATGAGAGCCAGTTTCATCATAGCGCTTGATGGTTTTTACGACTGCACTTGAAGAAACTTTCAAAGTTCTTGACATTTTCTGTATTGACTGACCTTCATGGTTTAAAGTAATGTTGAACTGTAATTTCTCTTTGCTTTTTTGAAGTGTTCTTGCCATAATATGGACTTGGTCTTTTACCAAATAGGGCTATCTTCTGTATACCACCCCTACCTTGTCACAACACAACTGATTGGCTCAAACGCATTAAGGAAAGAAATTCCACAAATGAACTTTTAACAAGGCACACCTGTTAATTGAAATGCATTCCAGGTGAGGCGAATTTGCCAATCTTGGTGTTCTCTGGCAAATGCCAAATGTCCTGCATGGTGTTGGGCTGTAAGCACAACCCCCACCTGTGGACGTCGGGCCCTCATACCACCCTCATGGAGTCTGTTTCTGACCGTTTGAGCAGACACATGCACATGTGTGGCCTGCTGGAGGTCCTTTTGCAGGGCTCTGGCAGTGCTCCTCCTTGCACAAAGGCGGAGGTAGCGGTCCTGCTGCTGGGTTGTTGCCCTCCTACGGCCTCCTCCACGTCTCCTGATGTACTGGCCTGTCTCCTGGTAGCGCCTCCATGCTCTGGACACTACGCTGACAGACACAGCAAACCTTCTTGCCACAGCTCGCATTGATGTGCCATCCTGGATGAGCTGCACTACCTGAGCCACTTGTGTGGGTTGTAGACTCCGTCTCATGCTACCACTAGAGTGAAAGCACCTCCAGCATTCAAAAGTGACCAAAACATCAGCCAGGAAGCATAGGAACTGAGAAGTGGTCTGTGGTCACCACCTGCAGAACCATTCCTTTATTGGGGGTGTCTTGCTAATTGCCTATAATATCCACCTGTTGTCTATTCCATTTGCACAACAGCATGTGAAATTTATTGTCAATCAGTGTTGCTTCCTAAGTGGACAGTTTGATGTCACAGAAGTGTGATTGACTTGGAGTTACATTGTGTTGTTTAAGTGTTCCCTTTATTTTTTTGAGCAGTGTATATATATATGGCTATTTCAGCCAAACCCGTTGGGTGACAGGTGTATAAAATAGAGCACAGCCATGCAATCTCCATAGACAAATATTAGCAGTAGAATGGCCTTACTGAAGAGCTCAGTGACTTTCAACGTGGCACCGTCATAGGATGCCAGCCACCCTTCAACAAGTCAGTTCTTCACATTTCTGCCCTGCTAGAGCTGCCGCGGTTAAGTGTAAGTGCTTTTATTGTGAAGTGGAAATGTCTAGGAGCAACAAGCTCACTAAACAGGACCGCTTTAGAAAAATTGTCTGTCCTCGGTTGCAACACTCACTACAGAGTTTCAAACTACCTCTGGAAACAACTGTTCGTTGGGAGCTTCATGAAATGGGTTTCCATGGCCAAGCAGCAGCACACAAGCCAAAGATCACCATGTGCAATGCCAAGTGTCGGCTGAAGTGGGGTAAAACTCACTGCCATTGGACTCTGGAGCAGTGGAAACGCATTCTCTGGAGTGATGAATCACGCTTCATCTGGCAGTCTGATGGACGTATCTGGGTTTGGCAGATGCCAGGAGAACGCTACGTGCCCCAATGCATAGTGCCAACTTTATTGGTTTGTATTTTACACTTCATTTAGTAAATATTTTCTTAACTATTTATTGAACTGCATTGTTGGTTAAGTGCTTATATGTAAGAATTTTACAGTAAAGTCTACACCTGTTGTATTCGGCGCATGTGGCAAATACAATTTGATTTGAAGTGTAACGTTTGGTGGAGGAGGAATAATGGTCTGGGGTTGTTTTTCATGGTTCGGGCCCCTTAGTTCCAGTGAAGGGAAATCTTAATGCTACAGCATACAATGACATTCTAGATGATTCTGTGCTTCCAACTTTGTGGCAACAGTTTAGGGAAGGCACTTTCCTGTTTCAGCATTACAATGCCCCCATGCACAAAGTGAGATCCATGCAGAAATGGTTTGTTGAGATTGGGATGTAAGAACTTGACTGGCCTGCACAGAGTCCTGACCTCAAACCTATCAAACACCTTTGGGATGAATTGGAACGTTGACTGCGAGCCAGGTCTAATCGCCCAACATCAGTGCCCAACCTCACTAATGCTCTGGTGGTTGATTGGAAGCAAGTCCCAGCAGCAATGTTACAACATCTAGTGGAAAGCCTTCCCAGAAGAGTGGAGGCTGTTTTAGCAGCCAGCGAAGACGGGACCAACTCCATATTAATGCCCATGATTTTGGAATGAGATGTTAGACGAGCAGGTGTCCACATACATTTGGACATGTGTGTGGGTGGGGTCTTGGACCAGGTAACACACTACAAAAGATGATCTACAGTACCATGCAAACGTTTTAGGCAGGAGTGAAAAAATGCTTCAAAGTAAGAATGCTTTCAAAAATAGACATTAATAGTTTATATTTATCAATTAACAAAATGCAAAGTGAGTGAACGGAACAAAAATCTACATCAAACCAATATTTGGTGTGGGCACCGTTTACCTTCAAAACAGCATAATTCCTTCTAGGTACACTTGCACACAGTTTTTGAAGGAACTCAGCAAGTAGGTTGGCCCAAACATCTTGGGGAACTAACCACAGTTCTTCTGTGGATTTAGACAGCCTCGGGTGCTCCTCTCTCTTCATGTCATCCCAGACAGACTCGATGATGTTGAGATCAGGGCTCTGTGGGAGCCGTACTATCACTTCCAGGACTCCTTTTACACTGAATATAATTCTTAATGACTTTCGCTGTATGTTTGGGGTCGTTGTCATGCTGCAGAATAAATTTGGGGTCAATCAGATGCCTCCCAAGTGGTATTGCATGGCGGATAAGTATCTACCTGTACTTCTCAGAATTGAGGAGACCATTAATTCTGACCAAATCCCCAACTCCATTTGCAGAAATGAAGCCCCAAATTTGCAAAGAACCTCCACCATGCTTCACTGTTGCCTGCAGACACTCATTTGTGTACCTCTATCAGCCCTTCGACGAACAAGCTACCTTCTGCTACAGTGAAATATTTCACATTTTGACATTAGTCCAGAGCTCCTGCTGCCATACGGTCCTCAATGTTGCCCGTTTCTTTGTGCTTCTTCAAAAGAGCTTGGATAGCACATCTGGAAACCCCTGTCTGCCTTGAAATGTCTGCCTGGGAGAGGCCTTGCTGATGCAGTATAACTACCCTGTGTCTTGTTGCTGTGCTCTGTCTTGTCATGGTGTATGACTTTTGACAGTAAACTGTCTTCAGCAAACTCATCTTGTTTGCTGAGCTTGGCTGGTCCTCCCCCAGTTTTATTCCTCCAACACAGCTGTTTCTGTTAATGATTGTGTTTCAACCTACATATTGAATTGATGATCATTAGCACATGTTTGGTATAATTGTTCAATCTTACACCTATGCCTACAAATGACTTTGTGCAAGTGTACCTACAAGAATTGATGCTGTTTTGACGGCAAAGGTTGGTCACACCAAATATGGATTTGATTGAGATGTTTCTTCTGTTCACTCACTTTGCATTTAGTTAATTGATACATATAATATATTAACATGTCTATTTTTGAAAGCATTCTTACTTTCCAACATTTTTACACACCTGCCTAAAACTTTTGCACGGTACTGTATATTAAAAAGGCGATGATCTTACTTTCAGTGCAGCTTTAAAGCAGATAGTAGGAGAGATGGGGTGTGTGAAGGCTCAGATGTGTATTACATTACACTCACTCCTGCTAGAGACTTCTGGATGTTTTTCCTGGCCCGGGCTATGTCCTGCAGGATGCTGTTGGCTCCCACCAGCTCCTATAGGATAAAGTACAGGGACCAGGTCAAACACTGATGTACACACACACACCAGAGAGGTGGAGACACGTGTGAGGAAGAGGCGATTCTCTCTCACACACACAGAGAGAGAAACGACCTACTTGTGCTGGGTGTGAGGTGCCGTTCATGCGTTCGTAGAAATATCTCTCTGCCTCATCGTAGTGAGGTTTATCAAACCAGATCTTCTCCTGAGCTAGGTAGTCTAATGCTGCACTCATGGTGCTACAGAGAGGGAGAGGAAGCAGATATGAGAAGAGAGGGACAGAAGAGGGAGGAGAAAGGGATCTAATGTTTAGTAATTCAGTGGGTCCATTAGACTGTTTGTATCCCTCTGTTTTAACCATCTGTGTCCCACTACAGACAATCCTTAGAAGTAAGATAAATTAGGGGCACGACTTTCACTGGGTACTGCATATTTGTCCCCCCCAGTTTTATCATTGGATTGTGATACAAAAAGCAGCATCGTTGTGCTTTAGGACCATGCGGATGCCTCAGAGCGGTCAGGTAGGCTGTTAGGTGGTTTCAGACGGCTGGATTTAGGACTCTGCAGACACCACAGAGCATGCAAACAGAGGCAGCTGTTGTGTGTGCTGTGCTTTTTCTCTGGAGTGATAAACCCAAGCAGAGCAGAAATGTGCTACTCTTTATTTGATTGATGTAGCTGGCAAAGTGCTGTTTGACTTAAAAAAATATATGTTTTCCCAGTGCTGAGCTAGTAGTGTTACTGACATGTAATGTTAGCTAATGTTTCATTCCATCTTGACTTAAGATCTGTCTGGAGAGAATGAACTAACATAAGCTAGCTAGTAGCTACCACAAGCCAGTTCAACACAAGCCATCTGTCAGGTACAATGGCTTGTGAAAGTATTCACCCCTCTGGCATTTTTTCTATTTTGTTGCCTTACAACCTGGAATTAAAATAGATTTTTTAGGGGTTTGTATCACTTGATTTACACAACGTGCCTACCACTTTGAAAATGCTAAATATTTTTTGGGGGTGAAACCAACAAGAAATAACCATTTAAAAAAAATATATATTTATTTTTTAAACAGCGGTGCATAACTATTCACCCCCCACCCGAAGTCAATACTTTGTAGAGACACCTTTTTGCAGCAATTACAGCTACAAATCTCCTGGGGTATGTCTCTATAAGCTTGACACATCTAGCCACTGGGATTTTTACCCATTCTTCAAGGCAAAACTGCTCCAGCTCCTTCAAGTTAGATGGGTTCCGCTGGTGTACAGCAATCTTTTAGTCATACCACAGATTCTCAACTGGATTGAGGCCTGGGCTTTGACTAGGCCATTCCAAGATATTTAAATGTTTCCCCTTAAACCACTCGAGTGTTGCTTTAGCAGTATGCTTAGAGTCATTGTCCTGCTGGAAGGTGAACCTCCATCCCAGTCTCAAATCTCTGGAAGACAAACAGGTTTCCCTCAAGAATTTCCCTGTATTTAGCGCCATCCATCATTCCTTTAATTCTGACCAGTTTCCCAGTCCCTGCCGATGAAAAACATCCCCACAACATGATGCTGCCACCACCATGCTTCACTGTGGGGATGGTGTTCTCAGCGTGATAGGTGTTGGGTTTGCGCCAGACACAGCATTTTCCTTGATGGCCAAAAAGCTACATTTTAGTCTCATCTGACCAGAGTACCTTCTTCGAGATGTTTGGGGAGTCTCCCACATGCCTTTTGGCGAACACCAAATGTTTTTGCTTATTTTTTTTATTTAAGCAATGGCTTTTTTCTGGCCACTCTTGTAAAGCCCAGCTCTGTACGGCTTAAATTGGTCCTATGGACAGATACTCCAATTTCCACTGTGGAGCTTTGCAGCTTTTTGGTCTCTTTGTTGCCTCTCTGATGAATGCCCTCCTTGCCTGCTCTGTGAGATTTGGTGGGCGGCCCTCTCTTGGCAGGTTTCTTGTGATGCCATATTCTTTCAATTTTTTTATAATGGATTTAATGGTGCTCTGTGGGATGTTCAAAGTTTTGGATATTTTTTTATAACCCACCCCTAATCTGTACTTCTTCACAACTTTGTCCCTGACCTGTCTGGAGAGCTCCTTGGTGCCACTTGCTTGGTGTTGTTGCAGACACTGGGGCCTTTCAGAACAGGTGTATATATATATACACTGAGATCATGTGACACTTAAAGTCCACCTGTGTGCAATCTAACTAATTATGTGACTTCTGAAGGCAATTGGTTGCACCAGATCTTATTTAGGGGCTTCATAGCAAAGGGGGTGAATACATGTGCAAGCACCACTTTTCCATTTTTAACTTTTTTTTCCACTTTTTTCCCTTTCACTTCACCAAGTTGGACTATTTTGTGTGTCCATTACATTAAATCCACATAAAAATCTATTTAAATTACAGGTTGTAACGCAACAAAATAGGAAAAACGTCAAGGGGGATGAATTATTTTGCAAGGCACTGTAGTATCTAACAGCTGTTGTGTGTATGGAAATGTTTTGTAGCCTAAGTTGTGTCCTGTTTTAACGGAAGTAAATGAACTTGGCTTGTTTTCACCTGTTGATGTACCATTACAGCTAGTCAAAAGTTGGCTAACGTTAGATATTATTTTTGCTCCAATCACAGTCAGTACAGCAATAACATTATTCATCTGCCAGTTTCCCTAGCCAATTCTCTACTTTTCACACTGACACTGTATAATCAGCTCTACAGGCTTTACTGTCATGATGCAGTCAGTACACAACACTATGCTCATCATGTCTTAGCAGGATCAGATGGTGACAGGGGTCTCAGCAGAGTCAGGCAACCAGGGAAGACCAGTCTGACAGCGCTGAGGTGAACGTCTGCAGATGCAACACTTTGTTCTCTATGTGCAGCAAACACTGGACAAGCCTGAAGCTGCAAAGACAAACTATTTTAAGGCAGTCTGACAAACCTCTAAAGTTGATTTCCAAACTGTGTTAAGGGTTAATAGAGGCTTTTCCTGATGACACAAAACATGTTAAACAAAAATGTGAGGAAGACCTGGGAGACAGTACTGATGAATGGATACAGATATGTTAGAATGCCCAGTCATGTTCATATCATCTCAGACATCAATTATAGTCATTTAAGACAATCCATAAAACATACTATATGTCAGTGTAACTGAATACCAGGCACTCAGAAATTTTATTCCTCTGCTGGAGGTGTAAAACACAAAAGGGGACATATTTCAATATATTATGCTCTTGAGATGGCTGGAAAAGAGTATGTTATTTTATCTCAGCATGTGTACAGATTCTCGCTGTTTTTGTTTGCTTGGAAATGTTGACACTGGAGACTTATCAGAATAAACTGTGTAACCTAGCATTCATAGTGGCTAAAAAAGCATTGCCATTAATTGGAAGGTTGGGGAACCGTTTAGAAATTACAACACTTGTTGTGCATAGTTCCCCCCCACATTTGGTCCCACATTCATAGAGTTCAATGACTATATCAAGCTTGTGACTCTACAAATTTGTTGGATGCATTTGCTGTTTGTTTTGGTTGTGTTTCAGATTTTGTGCCCAATAGTAATGAATGGTAAATAATGTATTGTGTCATTTGATTCACTTTTATTATAAATAAAAACAAACGCTTTCAAGCATTTCTACATTAATGTGGATGCTACCAAGATTACAGCCAACACTGAAAGAATTGTGAATAATGACATGTCAGAAAGTTACAGATGCACAAATATATCATACCCCCAAGACATGCTAACCATTACAATGACAGGGGAGGTTAGCATTTGTGTGGGGGGGGAATGATATTTGTGTTTCTATAACTCTCACTCATCATTATTCATGATTTATTCAGAATGATCCATAATCATGGCAGCATCCACATTAATGTAGAAGTGTTTAGAAACATTCTATTCTTATTTATGCCCCCCCACCCCACACTTATAAACCCAAAGTTGCGCCCTTGGGATAAATCTCTGAAGACCACCAACATTGAGTAAAATAAGTAATCATGCAAGTCAAAAAATGAAAAGGGTAAAGCAAAAAAAAAGTGACAAATGAACAAATAAAAACAGAAAACAAGTTAAAGAAATCAAAAAGCAATGAAAAGGATATCATCAACTGAAGCTGGTTTTGTTTGTGGAGGTCAAGACTCCTGGAATGGGTCATACTTGTCCCTCAGAGGGCCGTTGCATGCTACCGGTGATGCTGGCGATGACATTGCGGACGCCGCAGTATCTTCTTCCCCAAGAGCCCCCTCCTCTCTGTTGGTTACTGTTGACTCCACAGGTACATTCTGGTAATAACCGTAGAAACATCTCTCTGCATCCTCGTAGCGTCCCCGGTCTAGCCACACCCTCTCACTGTCCGGATGAAGGAAGTAACAGACTCCTCCCACTGACATGGCCACACCTTCCTCACCTGTGACGTCAGCAGGCTCCTCCTCCTCCTGAATGGTGAGCAGAGAGTGATAGACTTCGGCCTTCCCCTGTGAGACCATGGCTGCTTCTTCTAACACTTCCATAAGACTCTGTGGGTGGTCTCCAATACCCCTGGAGTTTGAGTGAGCGTTAGGGTTGGTACGTGAGGTGGAGGTTCCGCCATCCAGGTTGTTGCAGGTATGAGAGCGGTTGTTGCCGTAGAGGTTCTGGTAGAAGGCGGCCTCAGCCCGGTCGTAAAGATGCTTCTGCAGCCACACGTGCCTCAGCAGCTCCACGGGGAGACAGGGCAGTCCGTTCATCAGCTGGCCAGGGGCCTGGGCCGAGGTCAATGGGGAGGCCGCCTGGGGGGTCTGGGCCAGGGACAGGTACCCCTCGTCTGGTGTGGCGGCGCTGTTTGCGGGGAGGGCCAGGAAGTCTGGGGCTGCTGGCTGCAGCAGGGGCTCTGCAAAAACACAATGCTCTTCAGATACTATGGTTGGAGGGGTGATTGGGTAGTTCGGGCCAGGGGGTGAGGGTGAGGGTTGAGGCGAGGTGGGGTGGTTGTCAGCAGCCAGGGCAGAGAGCGAGGGTGAGCTGCTTGGCCGTGTCGTCGCACCGTTGGCAGAGCGTGCCAACCAGCACTGATACAGACTCTCAGCCTGCTCATACACACCGCGGTCAAACCACACAGATTCACACTCAGACCGCATGCCGAGCAGGACCATGCTGGGGGAGTCAAGGACAGGGGCGTGGCTACTGTCCCCCTGGCCAGGTGGTGAAGGCGGATGCATCTCCACGACAATGGATGCTGGATGGTTGTCGGGTTGAGCGGAGCGTTTCCGACGGCGACGGCTCTTCCCACTGCGTTTCCGGTTGCCATCTCCATTCATGCTGCTGCTCTCTGGGGAGGACAAAGAGACACCATCCCTGTTCCTCTGACCCCCCTTTGCCACCTCATTGGTACAGTCCACCTGGCAGTGGTTGGGAGGGAGATCAGGATCAGACTGATCCATTGCTGAACACGGCGGGTTCCATTGAGACAGCATCTTTGATCCGAAGCAGAGAAAGAGACAGGCTAGAGGGTTAGTTACACAGAGGAGAGAAGTTTAGAGAGACAGAAATTGATCCATTGGACTCTGCCATTTTTGCTTTGTAATGGATCAATCCCAGAATGCATTGAGGCATGCAGGAAGAGAAAGGAAAAGAACAGACAAAGAGACAGATCCAGCAGACCAAGGTCGGATGAATGATGAACTGAACGATGTTCACTTCACCGGTTGTGTTCGAAGAGCACAAACAGGAGAAAACATCTTCAAAATGTTCACCAAGGAGTACAGGCTAGTGCGTTTCACAAGTTTTACTTCTATTTCATGCCTTCTGAACACAACCCCTCATTGCCAATGTTATATTCTGGAGTTCTTAGAATTCTCATACGTCGGAGGGTAGCCAATAGTAGATGTCTCTGGATAAACAGCCTCTATTCAGGTCCACTTATATTCTTTATATGACAACCAATAGATGCCATCATGGCCAACTAAATAACTTGAAATCACAAGCAAATGCCAATATACACTGCTCAAAAAAATAAAGGGAACACTTAAACAACACAATGTAACTCCAAGTAATCACACTTCTGTGAAATCAAACTGTCCACTTAGGAAGCAACACTGATTGACAATAAATTTCACATGCTGTTGTGCAAATGGAATAGACAACAGGTGGAAATTATAGGCAATTAGCAAGACACCCCCAATAAAGGAGTGGTTCTGCAGGTGGTGACCACAGACCACTTCTCAGTTCCTATGCTTCCTGGCTGATGTTTTGGTCACTTTTGAATGCTGGCGGTGCTTTCACTCTAGTGGTAGCATGAGACGGAGTCTACAACCCACACAAGTGGCTCAGGTAGTGCAGCTCATCCAGGATGGCACATCAATGCAAGCTGTGGCAAGAAGGTTTGCTGTGTCTGTCAGCGTAGTGTCCAGAGCATGGAGGCGCTACCAGGAGACAGGCCAGTACATCAGGAGACGTGGAGGAGGCCGTAGGAGGGCAACAACACAGCAGCAAGACCGCTACCTCCGCCTTTGTGCAAGAAGGAGCAGGAGGAGCACTGCCAGAGGCCTGCAAAATGACCTCCAGCAGGCCACAAATGTGCATGTGTCTGCTCAAACGGTCAGAAACAGACTCCATGAGGGTGGTATGAGGGCCCGACGTCCACAGGTGGGGGTTGTGCTTACAGCCCAACACCGTGCAGGACGTTTGGCATTTGCCAGAGAACACCAAGATTGGCAAATTCGCCACTGGCGCCCTGTGCTCTTCACAGATGAAAGCAGGTTCACACTGAGCACGTGACAGAGTCTGGAGACGCCGTGGAGAACGTTCTGCTGCCTGCAACATCCTCCAGCATGACCAGTTTGGCGGTGGGTCAGTCATGGTGTGGGGTGGAATTTCTTTGGGGGGCCGCACAGCCATCCATGGGCTCGCCAGAGGTAGCCTGACTGCCATTAGGTACCAAGATGAGATCCTCAGACCTCTTGTGAGACCATATGCTGGTGCGGTTGGCCCTGGGTTCCTCCTAATGCAAGACAATGCTAGACCTCATGTGGCTGGAGTGTGTCAGCAGTTCCTGCAAGAGGAAGGCATTGATGCTATGGACTGACCCGCCTGTTCCCCAGACCTGAATCCAATTGAGCACATCTGGGACATCATGTCTCGCTCCATCCACCAACGCCATGTTGCACCACAGACTGTCCAGGAGTTGGCGGATGCTTTAGTCCAGGTCTGAGAGGAGATCCCTCAGGAGACCATCCGCCACCTAATCAGGAGCATGCCCAGGCGTTGTAGGGAGGTCATACAGGCACGTGGAGGCCACACACACTACTGAGCCTCATTTTGACTTGTTTTAAGGACATTACATCAAAGTTGGATCAGCCTGTAGTGTGGTTTTCCACTTTAATTTTGAGTGTGACTTCAAATCCAGACCGCCATGGGTTGATAAATTTGATTTCCATTGATAATTTGTGTGATGTTGTTGTCAGCACATTCAACTATGTAAAGAAAAAAGTAGTTAATAAGAACAGTTCCTTCATTCAGATCTAGGATGTGTTATTTTAGTGTTCCCTTTATTTTTTGGAGCAGTATATATATATATATATATATATATATATATATATATATATATATATATATATCAAAATATGCATATTCTGCATGCAAACTGAAAAAGTTGCTCCATAACCTTAAAGGGCAGAAAATAAAATATGATCACTCAGCAAGTTTGCTGGGGGGCGTTGTTGAATGAATGGCGTGATAAAAGGAACAGCACTGGAATGATAAATCAGATCTAATGCAGGTAGGAACAACCTCACAATGTTGAGCATCCCGAGTTGCACCCTATTCCCTTTATAGTGCATTAAGGCTCTGGTCAAAAGTAGTGTACTATAAAGGGAATAGGGTGCAATTTGGGACACATCCTGTATGTTCTGTGTACACATCATATAATCCTAGATTCTCTACAGTAGACTACACAACATAAACTGCCACAGCAAAGACTTGAGTTATTAGCAGTCCAGGATGAAGCTGTGGTTTTGATGGCGGGCAAATCATGCATAATTCATACCATAGTGAAAAAGGAAACACATTTCCTTATAGCCATCTAGATGTGTTTTTCCCCCCAATCGTTTTTTAATACTACTAATAGAAACAACTTGGCTGTCCTATTAACAATATATATATTAGAGATTATTTTGATTGTTAAAATTATTCACATCTTGATAGTTTGGCCGTTAAGAAAATGATTTCCTGCATGATATGCATGTAAAACACCTTATAGTTGGCCTATATATAAAATAAAATAAACGAATGTAACTCACCTTCCTTGGTGAGTGTGTGAGACTAAACAACTTTCGTGATTAGAATGCGCAACACGTTATTTTCATCCATTCCGCCGCGAGCCATGAACAAAGCAAACAAACATTATAATACTGCATACCGGCCTACCGGGAAATCAACACCTTGGGAATAGGCTACAGCATAGGCGTGTACAGAAGGCCTAAATATAAAAGTGTGACAGCCTCAAGAATTGGCTAAACGTGCCTTTGGTTCCTCGTGGCACATACGGATTGGGGCCGGGGGACTATTTTAAGACTGCGTGATTGCAAAGAAAAAAATATAAACGTGTCATTCAATTAATAATCAATAACCTAAACCACATTTTACTAAACGTATGACAAAGAAAGACTAATGTAATAGGCTACTCACTTCTCCAATTCTTGAGAGCATATAACAAGGGGACAGAGACATAAGAGGTTGTTATTTGAGACGGTGTTAAAAAAACACATTGAAACATTGTATCAACAGCGGTGTTATTCCTTTGATGGCCATGTTACAATGTAACCATTTAACGTCACCGGCTAACTCTGTCACTGATATAACATACGTCATGTCGACATCTTCCGTCGCTCTCAAGACATTGAGGCAGGTGGTGCCACTTCCAAATTGAAGCATTTGTAAACTAAAACGTCATAGCCATCCGTCTAGATTCATTAGCAATGAATTATCTGAAATATTACGTATTTTCTGATGTCTGAATATCGCAGCTTCTGTTGATATTCATATTTAGCCGGTCGGGCCCGACTTGGACGCTCATGGCTGTCCCAACATTTATTTTCTTGACCGTTTACATTAGCTCTCCCTTACACCAAACAATTTGACTTGCGGCTATCATGTTCATTACCCGGTTGGAAAAGCGAGCTGTCAGTTACTTACTGTTCTGTATTTCGATAGTTAACGGGTCCGGTGTTCCTCGTGTGCTTGTTCAGTTAGGAGCCTAGCACAGAAAAGGAGAACAGAATAAACGTCCACCGAAGGGGTGTGGGGGACAAGGGGGAAGGGCCCTGTTTTTTAAACGCCCGGTTGATTCACATATATCCTACTGAAAATATTTTAGGATTATAATATTATTAAAGTCTGGAACAGTGTGTAGTCAATTTAGCTTTTATTAATTTGTTCAATCAGTTTTCCCAGGATTGGTATACTCCCATTCAACACGCACTGCGCTTGCACATGACAGAATAAGGAACTGTTTAATAAAACGTAATTTCTTCCGCCAGGAGGGGTCACTTGATTTCAGAGACTGGGACCGCTCAAAATCATGTCACATTGATTTCTTTGCTTATTTGTCTGGAATAAAAAAATGTTGGGATAGTTTTCAAAGTAAATAAATAACAAATGCATAAAACCTAAGGAAGGTGAATTGTATGTAACATCTGTAACTTGATAGGCCACACTTTAGAAGAATGGAAATGTACTTTTAGTACATTAATGTACAGTACCACTCAAATACATTGTAAGTAATTTCCAATATCATACTATGTGCAGGCTCTATAAGGACCATCTGAATTAACAAAGTGTGAATGTACAGCACCTGTTCATAGCCATCCGTTTGGACCAGATAGGTACAACATTCTTTTAATAACAAAAACTGAAAATACCAATGAATTCACTTTAATATTTCAAATGAACATTGATAAATTATGAAGATAACTGGATTAGCGCTGATTTGACGCATCTTGCTGTATTCTTCACAATCACTATGTGTCCTTGAACAACTCCTCCAGTCAGATTTGTAGTTAGATTAGGCTCCAACCGTAACAAAGTTAAAGACTGAAGTGGTTTCTGTGGGCGTTGGGCAGAGAGCAACCAAAAATTCTACATGAATCAGTTACTATGGGCCAAAACGACTTCACTTCCTATTTTCTGTGGCCGTAGGCGCCGACTTCCTGCCCAGCTCCCTGGCCCTCTCAGTTGCAGTCTCCACAGCGGTCATGGTGGCGGCCCTCACACCCCCCTGCTCCATGGCATGAAGCCCGAAGATCGTAGTGCCTCCTGGTGTACACACCTCCGAACGCAGTTGGGCTGGATGCTTCCCTGAGTCCCTCAACAACTGGCCTGCCCCCTAGAACAGAGAAGAACATTACACATGAACAGAGATACAGAAGTACCTGTGCTAATATAATACAAATGAGGGCTGTTTTATGAAACCAAAAACTCACCAATACAGTCTGAGCAGCGATGCTATGGGCCAGAGCACTGGGCATGCCCATTTTCACCGCTCCCTCAGCAAGCGCCTCTGCAAACAGATACACCTGCAGGGCCAAGGACTCTCTGTTATAACCAGAACAACGTTACCCCTTCCAGTTTTGTCTTCTCCATCCCATCCCTCTCCCTCCATCTCTCCTTTCTTCACCTCCATCCCTCTATCCAACTACTTCTCTGATAGAGTTCAGTGTGTCAAATCGGAGGGCCTGTTTTCCGGACCTCTGGCAGTCTCTATGGGGGTGCCACAGGGTTCAATTCTCGGGCCGACTCTCTTCTCTGTATACATCAATGATGTCGCTCTTGCTGCTGGTGATTCTCTGATCCACCTCTACGCAGACGACACCATTCTGTATACATCTGGCCCTTCTTTGGACACTGTGTTAACTAACCTCCAGATGAGCTTCAATGCCATACAACTCTCCTTCCATGGCCTCCAACTGCTCTTAAACGCAAGTAAAACTAAATGCATGCTCTTCAACCGATCGCTGCCTGCACCTGCCCGCCCATCCAGCATCACTACTCTGGACAGTTCTGACTTAGAATATGTGGACAACTACAAATACCTAGGTGTCTGGCTAGACTGGAAATTCTCCTTCCAGACTCACATTAAGCATCTCCAACCCAAAATTAAATTTAGAATTGGCTTCCTATTTCGCAACAAAGCATCCTTCACTCATGCTGCCAAACATACCATCGTAAAACTGACCATCCTACCGATCCTCGACTTCGGCAATGTCATTTACAAAATAGCCTCCAACACTCAACAAATTGGATGCAGTCTATCACAGTGCCATCCATTTTGTCACAAAAGCCCAATATATTACCCACCACGGCGACCTGTACGCTCTCGTTGGCTGGCCCTTGCTTCATACTCGTCGCCAAACCCAGTGGCTCCATGTCATCTACAAGTCTTTCCTAGGTAAAGCCCAGCCTCATCTTAGCTCACTGGTCACCATAGCAGCACCCACCTGTAGCACGCGCTCCAGCAGGTATATCTCACTGGTCACCCCCAAAGCCAATTCCTCCTTTGGGCGCCTTTGCTTCCAGTTCTCTGCTGCCAATGATTGGAATGAACTGCAAAAATCACTGAAGCTGGAGACTCATATCTCCCTCAATAACTTTAAGCACCAGCTGGCAGAGCAGCTCACAGATCACTGCACCTGTACATAACCCATCTGTAAATAGTCCAGTCAACTACCTCATCCTCATACTGTATTTATTTATTTATCTTGTTCCTTTGCACCCCAGTATCTCTACTTGCACATTCATCTTCCGCACATCTATCACTCCAGTGTTTAATTGGTATATTGTAATTACTTCGCCACCATGGCCTATTTATTGCCTTACCTCCCTTATCTTACCTCATTTGCACACACTGTATATAGACTTGTTCTACTGTATGTTTGTTTATTCCATGTGTAACTCTGTTGTTGTATGTGTCGAACTGCTTTGCTTTATCTTGGCCAGGTCACAGTTGTAAATAAGAACATGTTCTCAACTAGCCTACCTGGTTAAATAAAGTAAAATATATATATATTTTTTTAAATCCCTACCTTCCCTCCATCCTTCTCTTTCCTCCTTGATCCATTTCACATTTACATTTCAGTAGACACTCTTATCCATAGCGACTTACAATGAGTGAAAATTCAATAGATTAGGCTCTTCAAACTCAACTCTGGACCTTGAAGCCAGTTCCACTGCACTTTTTCAATTGTTGCCCTCCAGTCAGGGACTGACTTAGACCTAGGACTAGAGGTCGACCGATTATGATTTTTCAACGCAGATACCGATACCGATTATTGGAGGACCAAAAAGGCAGATACCGATTAATCAGACAATTTTTAAAATGTAATTGTAATAATGACCATTACAACAATACTGAATGAACACTTATTTTAACTTAATATAATACATCAATAAAATCAATTTAGCCTCAAATAAATCATGAAACATGTTCAATTTGGTTTAAATAATGCAAAAACAAAGTGTTGGAGAAGAAAGTAAAAGTGCAATATGTGCCATGTAAGAAAGCGAATGTTTAAGTTCCTTGCTCAGAACATAAGAAAGCTGGTGGTTCCTTTTAACATGAGTCTTCAATATTCCCAGGTAAGAAGTTTTATGTTGTAGTTATTATAGGAATTATAGGACTATTTCTCTCTATACGATTTGTATTTCATATACCTTTGACTATTGGATGTTCTTATAGGCACTTTAGTATTGCCAGTGTAACAGTATAGCTTCCGTCCCTCTCCTCGGTCCTACCTGGGCTCGAACCAGGAACACATCGACAACAGCCACCCTCGAAGCAGCGTTACCCATGCAGAGCAAGAGGAACAACTACTCCAAGTCTCAGAGCGAGTGACGTTTGAAACGCTATTAGCGCTGACCCCGCTAACTAGCTAGCCATTTCACATCGGTTACACCAGCCTAATCTCGGGAGTTGATAGGCTTGAAGTCATAAAGCATTGCGAAGAGCTGCTGGCAAAACGCACGAAAGTGCTGTTTGAATGAATGCTTACGAGCCTGCTGGTACATACCATCGCTCAGTCAGTCTGCTCTATCAAATCATAGACTTAATTATAACATAACACACAGAAATATGAGCCTTAGGTCATTAATATGGTTGAATCCGGAAACTATCATTTCGAAAACAAAACGTTTATTCTTTCAGTGAAATACGGAACCGTTCCGTATTTTATCTAACGGATGGCATCCCTAAGTCTAAATATTGCTGTTAAATTGCACAACCTTCAATGTTATGTCATAATTCCGTTTTTGGCAAATTAGTTCGCAATGAGCCAGGCGGCCCAAACTGTTGCATATACCCTAACTCTGCGTGCAATAAACGCAAGAGAAGTGACACAATTTCACCTGGTTAATATTTCCTGCTAACCTGGATTTCTTTTAGCTAAATAGGCAGGTTTAAAAATATATACTTCTGTGTATTGATTTTAAGAAAGGCATTGATGTTTATGGTTAGGTACACGGAGCAACAACAGTACTTTTTCGCGGATGCGCACCGCATCGATTATATGCAACGCGGGACACGCTAGATAAACTAGTAATATCATCAACCATGTGTAGTTATAACTAGTGATTATGATTGATTGATTGATTGTTTTTATAAGATAAATTTAATGCTAGCTAGCAACTTACCTTGGCTTCTTACTGCATTCGCGTAACAGGCAGGCTCCTCGTGAGGCAGGTGGTTAGAGCGTTGGACTAGTTAACCGTAAGGTTGCAAGATTGAATCCCTGAGCTGACAAGGTAAAAATCTGTCGTTCTGCCACTGAACAAGGCAGTTAACCCACCGTTCCTAGACCGTCATTGAAAATAAGAATGTGTTCTTAACTGACTTGCCTAGTTAAATAAAGGTGTAAAATATATAGATATATATTGTATTTTTTTTAAATCGGAGTCTAAATTTACCGATTTCCGATTGTTATGAAAACTTGAAATCGGCACTAATTAAATCGGCCATTCCGATTAATCGGTCGACCTCTACCTAGGACACCAAGTGTGTGCAATTAATTATCAGGTAGAACAGAAAACCAGCAGGCTCTGGAACTCGTAGGGTAAGAGTTGAATATCCTTGGTTAGGCCATCCCTCCTCCCACTCACAAAGGCCACCCCGCTGCCACTGAGCCCAGTGTGGATGTCTATCCAGGCCTCGGGCCCCTCCTCCACCAGGCCACAGTGTTGAAGCAGCGAGCGGAGCAGATCCCCATCCTCCTGCCGCGCCCGCGTCCCCCGCGAGAACAATAGTGCCCCTTGCTGGACCAGACAGGGAAGGTTGGGCATCAGTCTCAAAACCACCGTGTCAAATGGCAGGAGCTGGAGGAGAGGGGGGAGGGAGATGAAAGAAGGAGGGCGAGAGGGGAGGGAGATGAGAGAAGGAGGGCGAGAGGGACAGCGGTGTTCGGATGGATGGAGGAGGAAGAAGAAGAGAAGAAAGAGCGCATGTGACAGAGACCAAAAGACAAATGTATACAATTATGGTATTTTGCTTTATTGCTAAAAATGTTCTTGTCTTTTTCTTGTCTGCAAAGAAAATCGCCAGGAATGTCTATCAGATATCTGATCAACCAATCAAGCAACTCATGTTACTCAGGTTACTAAGCAATAGTTTAAAAACTCTCTCATATGGACTCACCCCCTGAAGCGTTGCCAAGGTTACACCTGCTGCCACGGAGACGATGATGTGTTTCGGGGTGACGTGGTCTGTAATCTCACTGAGAATGGTTGTGACGAGGTGTGGTTTGACCGCCACGAACACCAAGTCACAGCTACTGACCAGCTCTGCATTGGAGTGGGTGACAGCCACCCCCAACTCCTGAAATAAAATGAAAACAGAGGTGAATGGTAACTCTGCGCACTGTGCATAACACACACACACACACACACACACACACACACACACACACACACACACACACACACACACACACACACACACACACACACACACACACACACACACACACACACACACACACACACACACGTAGAGCAATAGATTCATCAATGCAAATACAGTGATTGACATCAGCTGACGGGGGTGGAGAGAAAAGAAGTGTGTGTGTGTGGAAAAAAAGAGGAGATATGTGTACCTGAAAGCGACCAAAGTTCCTTGCGGAGGGTGCGCTCACTTTAACATTGGTGGGAGGGACATCTCCTGCAATTAAACATCCTGCAAGTTTTTGGGGGCAAGTAAAGAGTCACACACACACCAGGGTTGGGGTCAATTCGAATTGAAGGCAGTCAATTCTAATTGAAGGCAGTTAATTCAGGAAGTAAACTGAAATTCCAATTCAATATTTGAAAAAAGGGCATCTACTTTCAATGACTTCTCAATTAACTGAAAAGGAGAAGCTATTTATGTAAGAAGTTTTTACAGATTGGAATTTTATATTCAAATCACTTCCTGAATTGACCGACTTCAATTCTAATATACCCCAACCCTGACACACACACTAGATTACCTTGGCTATCCCATAGGCCATGTTACCCAGATGAAGACACACACACTATATTCTCCCTGTTGACATACCAGACTGCAGGACTCCCTTGGCTATCCCGTAGGCCATGTTGCCTGCACCGATGAAGCCGATTCTCAGGTTAGAGTCCATCTCAGGAGGTGTCTCTGGGTCTGTCTTGATCTGCATGGAGGGCAAAGATAAATCCCTAGTCATACCAATGAACCATAATAGGGGCATCAATGATTATAATGACATGGTCGCTTGCGTCTCAAATGGCACACTATAAAGTGTACTACTTTAGATATGGGCTCATAGTGGGGCGGCAGGTAGCCTAGTGGTTAAAGTGTTGGGACAGTAAGGTTGCTTGTTTGAATGCCTGAGCCGGCAAAGTGGAAAAATCTGCCATTCTGCCCTTGAGCAAGGCAGTTAACCCCCACAACAAATGCTCCCCGGGTGCTGATGACGTCGATTAAGGCTGCTCCCGCACCTCTCTGATTCAGAGGGGTTGGGTTAAATGCGGAAGACACATTTCGGGTTAAATGCATTCAGTTGTGCAGCTGACTAGGTATCCCCCTTTCCCTTAGGGTTCGGGTCAAAAGTAGTGCACTGTATAGGGGATACAGTGCCAGGGCACAGACAAAATAATCATGGGCTTGACATCTGGGAAATGGTAAGAAATCAAATTAGTCCATTGCCTACAATGACATCCACAGTAGAATGATCATGCAACGATTGAGCAGCAGTTGCTTCTTCTTCGGAATCTTCTGTCTCTTCGTCATGCACTATAAACTTATGCCTATTCCGAATACGAACAGGGCCGCTGTTGGTGCCATGCGAGCGGCTCCATGTTTCAGATTCATCCATGATTGATTGCATCGTGGTTGCATATTGTGGGAAACGGGTAAGTTTCACTGTTTGCTGGTTGTTATTCCAGCTATAATACGATGTCTTGAGAACTTTCCATCGGTGCCGTATCTGGTCAATTGATCTGTGATACCCGGCCTGTTTCATTCTCTTCTCTGCTACCTTGAACAACTTCAGGTTTCGAACCTTTCGACCGTCCAAGTGCTTCGCTATGTCCAGCTCCCTTAAAACTTTTAACATGTATTCAGTCTCCTCCGAGTCCCAGAAGTATTTTTTCATGGCAGCCATTTTTTACTCTGAGTTTTTTAGGCTGTGATATGTAGTGATCAAATTATAATATTGATCTGTCCGAATATTCCGAATGGATCTCGATCGGATTTTACACATTCCACCTATGCTTTGCTGGTGTCCTCACTAGTTACCAAAGCCACAAAGTCATAAACCCCGCCTATTTCGAAAATGTATCTTCTTAAAATCTGATTTTAAACCTAACCCTAATCTTAAACACACTATTAACCTTATGCCTAATCCTAACCTTAAATTAAGACCAAAAATAATTTTTTTGTTTAAATTAATATTAAAGATATAGGCTGTTGACTTTGTGGCTGTGGTAACTAGTGGAAACACTTTACTGCCGGAACAATAACAAATTAACTTCCGGTTTTGGCCTTCATAATAAAAGCCCTCATATAGGCCATAAACCATTATTTTATTAAACGTTTCAATAACACGTTAAGAAAACTGATTTGTAAATACCTATTGGTCAATATGTTACGATATTGGTATAATAAGAAAAATTGAACAATGTTAACACAAAAAAAATGTATATATTTTTAGACATCCCTCATTCAGACCTCTTGGTGTAAGAGCTAATCTCCTGACAAATGTATGGCCACATTAGAGATACATATTTCCCACAGATCACACAGACCCACAAAGAATGTGAAAACAACTCAAGCATTGATAAACTCCCATATCTGTTAGGCGAGATACCGCAGTGTGAAATCACAGCAGCAACATTTGTGGCCACGAAAAAGGGCAACCAGAGAAGCACAAACCAATATTTATCTTCCCCTACTATTCGTGCTACAACTATTTCCACATTGTAAAAACATGTACATAGCTGATAATACGACTCTTGAAATGTCTAAAACATTTACGAGTGCAATATTTAAGCAATAAGGCACGAGGGTGTGTGGTATATGGCCAAAAAATATACCATGGCTAAGGGCTGTTCTTAGGCAATACGCAATTCAGGGCTCGAACCACCCAGTTAATAATTACTGTTAAACTATAATAGTTTTTTGTTGTTGTTGCTGATTTGTGTCTTCTCACTTTTGTTTGTTTATTTCACTCGCTTTGGCAACGTAAACACGTTTCCCATGCCAATAAAGCCCCTTTGAATTCAATTGCTAACTAGGTGTTGGACTGACAGACACAGGGGCCGTGGTTTTGAGTCCCAGTCACTTCTGACAGTACTAACACAAATCGTCGGGCTCACACACGCGTGCTTTTACAACTAGATCCACAACCACATCAAGCTGATAGCTACTACAGCTCAACATTTTAACTAACTAGGTAGCTAGCTAGCCTATGATTCAAATTGACGTCACTTTATTTGAGATATATATGCATTATACAGTTGCCTAGTTGTGGTTACCTTCAATCAAATCCAGGGATTTTGTAGAGGCTTTGAGCTCAGCTGACTCACGAGTTTTCCTGTCTGAGCACGTTGCTGCACATTATCTGATATGTAGATCATCTCAACCTCAGTCCTATGTACCATAAAGGACACATATGATGGAAAGATCTACGAATCTGCCAAACTCAAAGGGACAATTGGCCAATCATCAAACAAGAAGTCAACCTGTTCCTGGGTGTGTATCTCGCGAGATCCAGAAAGACGCTGATCCGATTGGCTGTTTCATGTACCATTTAAAACAGATGAATGTGGATGTAAGAATTGAAAGGGTTCTCGTTCAAATCAGCTGAGTTTGGCTCATCAGAATCAACGAAGGATTGTACCCGCGGAAATCCGACGAAAGAACAGAAGTACAAATACATTTTGAGGTAATTTAGCATAACTTTTGAATTTGGTAGTCTGTTATTACGATTTTGCTTTGCTTCAATGGTTGTTTTTAAGCAAATAGTTTATTTTCATTAACTTCTGACTTTTTTAAAAATGGAAAATAAAACATGCACACGGTAGTATCGCCTGTTTAGTCCAATGCAAGGATTCCAAATAATATTTTACCCTTTGCATGTCCGGCCACACCGCGTGTCACCTGTGCAGTGCATGTTCAGAGAGGGCGTTGCATCTGACATTTACATTTGTTTGAGTCGAAGTCGGTCCATAATGAATTGAATAACATATGCCCCTCATAATAAAAAGCAGTGGGCTTTGATTCCCGGTTGTCTACGCTAGTTTCTCGCAGGCATTTTAATGGAGAGTTAATGCACGTCTTCAGCTGTTAGGCCAAGTCAACCAAGTCAATCAACCAAGCGTGTTTTACCCAAGCACCATTGCTCAACTTGTCTGTCACTGACATTGCAAGTTTGAATGTACACATTCAAACTTCATGTGTACATATCCTCCCTGTGTAACCTACTTTCTCCAGCACTCAGATGGCTCGGCTGATGATGGGCCTAATACTGCTGCTGGCCTCCCGGTGTGGTCCAGTGAGCGGTTTATTTGACTGGTTGAAGCAGACGCAGCCAGGGGCTCCAGCCCTCGCCCCTTCACTGGTCCCTGGACTACCTGAGGGAGATGCCCAACCGTTCGAGATGACGGTAGCCGATGAAAAGTTCCTAGCAGAGGCAAAAAATATGGAGCTCAGCCCGTTGGACAGCTGTCATTACCGGGTAATGTGATGGACAGTATTATTCTGTACACAACATTAATCAGGTCTTCTCGCTTAGATCACAGAATCTGTTTCAACCGTTATGAATATGGTCTATGAACCCTTGGCTGAGCAGTAATGCATGATGATGCTATCCTACTGTTATTCTCTCCCAAAGAAAGCTTGAGCTTGGGCTATATGTCCACCTAACAAATATTATTTATTTATTTATTTATTTCACCAGGCAGTGACACTGAAGCATAATGGCTTTATAGGCATGTTCATGGGCATCACAGCACCTCGGAGAAGATGCAGGGCAGATCCACTCATCAGTTTAATGCATGTCTTTAAAACAAACTGATTTCATATTGGTCATCCCCTATCATCAGCCAGTAGAAAGTCTGTCCCTCTCCCTCCAGGTGGTTGCCCAGCTGAAGTCTACCTGCGCTAGCCTATCAGAGGAGCAGCTGGCCAAACTGGGCGTTGTCCTGTTCAACTGCCAGGCAGAGGTGGAGGGGCGTAGGACGTACCCCTGCACTGAGGACATGGTACGCTCTGAGATGTATAATTTGTTCCAGCTAAGAGATATCTAGAATTTTTTTTTTTTTTAAATCAAATGTTTTGGGAGGCAAGTTGTTTGAATATTAGAATGTTAATACAGTTCTGTCCTAATCACTGATGTTAGAGGACTTGATGGGTTGAAGGCAGAATTGTTAGTGAGTGCCATATTTTCATATTGGAAGGCTCTGTCCTCTTCCCCAGTCTGGGTCATTTGTATTAGGGCATACTGCAGCAAATAGTTTTTAAATTATTTGTAACGGGAAAAACAGTTTATTGGAGAACTTCAGGTACTGCCTCCCGCTTCACTTGGTTCTGTTTCATTTTGTACCTGAGCTCGACCCAGTTTGCATGCACAGCACTGAAGCTGATTTCGGTGTCTCTACAGTATGTTCACCCTCTTCTCCTGCCAGTCCCTAAAGCAGTGCACAGCAGACATGGACTCAGACACGTGGAATGCTTACCACATAGTCAGCAACCGGGCACGCTCAGTGTGTTACGCCACCCGTCAGCAGCACTTCCGCCGCAGGGCCGAGCTCACCATCAACGCGCTGATCTCTACAGCAACAAGCCAACTGGACGCAATGAAGGACCTGAAGGTAAGTTGTCTTTTTGTCAATCTCTCCCTTGTTCTGTCCCCCCCTTCTCGCTCTCACTCTTTTTCCCCTTCTATTTCAAAGGTGGAGGTGTGTTTTTCTTTCTCTGTTTTCTGTCATAATATGTGGACTTGAATGGCTCTGCTGTGTTATACAACAGGAGGGTCAGCTGGAGCTGAAGGATCTGACTTCGGCCTCCCTGGAGAGGCTGCTGGAGGGTTACAGTGCCCTGGTGGCCCAGCAGGGGGCACTGTGGGAGGGCCAGGAGCAGCTGGAGACCTCGCTCTCGTCTAACCTGGAGCGTCTGGGCCAGGAGAAGGCCCTCATTGCCTCAGGACAGGAACTGGTGGCCCAGCTCATCCAGGGAATCACACACAGGATGGGTAAGAGGAGATGCATGCACAAACACACACACTGTTTATTCTCTATTTCACAGCCTTAATCCATGATAATACCAAATATCTTTTATAACTAAACCAAGATAGACCACAGCCTGTCGTTTCCAGTGGAAACAAATGAGTCATAGTGGGCAGGTGAGCAGAGCCAAGCACGAGCTAGCGAGATCCTATTAGCGCATTCTAGCATGCATCTGCATATTTCCGTTAGGGAATGCCTACTCTGAAGTGCGTGTGTGCAATAACTAAATTTGTCTTTGCCCTCCTAAACAAGGTGATTTTAAAAGAAATAACTTTTGCAAAGGGTAAAGTCTACAAACCTTAGTCCACTCTGCAAACCTACAATCTGTTATGAACAAACAGAACTGAATTGAGAATGTTTAATCTATGAGAAAATGTGCAGAATGTCGACCAAAATCCAGCTCGTTCCATCTTCTCCCGCTGCTAGCAAGCACTCACTACCATATTTGGTAGTGAGTGGAAAAGCCAAGCGGGTGCTTCATTTATACATCCAGTGAAATATCTGTCTCATTGTTCTATCTGTGACGATAACACTCTTGTTCACTCCAGGCACTTTCTCTCTCACATGCTCTTATGTGACGTTGCTCTCTTTCTCAACACTGTTTGGTCTGTTTTTGCTCTGTGCGCTCACTGACTCCTTACAAAAATGCTTGTGAGATCATGTTCACTTCATGTCCCCTATCTCCCTTCTAGAGAATGTTAGTGAGCAGCTAAAGGATCAAGGGTCAGAGGTGCAGGAGGGTCACAAGGCCATTCTGAATGACCTTGCTGAGGTCAGTGGGCGCGCAAAGGACATCTATAGCAAAATAGGTAAGATGCGTATGCACACACCATGCAAAAGCAATGTGTATGTTCATCACACTAACTTGTAATTTGGGATAAATCTACTGATTCTAGATAAATGCAATGAATGATCTGTATTTGTTTGCAAATGCTACTTATTAATTTAATTACATGTGTTTGACAGCTTGAGATGCATCGCAAGATACATTATCTAAGTTTTGAGGTCTTTGGGACAATTTTATTAATTTGTTAAATACTTTAAACTGCATTCTAATGTTGACTGCTTAAAGAAAACATCAAGCGAAGTGCTTTATGCATGCTCTGTTTTTGGGTCTCGGGGGCTGCCTGAGTGGAAATTTGAAATGGAAGTTATGGAACTCCCTCACGTGGTTCCTTTTATGGGAAAAAGTCCTCAATGAAACTGACATTAGGCTAAATGTGGAGAATTATACGTTTGCCTCTGTTGGCCATCAAGTAGTCTATTAATGTATATGCCATTGTAGGCTGCCATTTGATACAATAAATATGTTGAAATGACTATCACTGGAGTCATTGCAAATAAATTTGTGCCACTTGTGTAGCCTATCTGGAGCTGGCAAACAATTTAATAAATAGCCTAAAACTTCAGTTTATTGTTGTAGCCTTGTGGTGTTTTGAATGTATTAGATTGACAGTAAATCAGATTAGGCTACAGGTAAAATAAAAACTGGCTGTTGTTGACGTTCATATACATATTATTCATTTTGAATTGAGTGACTGTAATAATGACCACATCCTCAGTAGCCTATTCCAGCAGGCTATTGGGGAACACAAGCACTTCTTATTGTGAAATCGCCTTGTATTTCATGTTGAATAAATTAGTCTGGTCATTTGAACTAGGCATTCTGCTAAATCGTTCAGTTTACATCTTGTCTAGGCTACTGTAGACTATGAAATGAGACATAGGCCTATCGGGCTATAGGCTCCATGTCTTTATCTAAGCAAACTATGACAATGTAATTGCAGTCAAAAAATAATAATTTTTTGTCTGTAGCCTATGTCAATTGAAATGATAAGTCAATCTCACAAATGGGCCACTTTTATAACGGATTGTAGTCTTAACATCTGGCACATAATAACGGCACAATTGCCAGATAATAGCCTAATATGAATTTTATTTTATGTTCATCCAAGTGTTTCTTGCTCAGAGATTTCGAGATCCTCTATCCAACTTGCATCACTCAAACTCTCCTCTCATATTTATCTATAGTTATGCACAAAGGGGATTTATTTACAACTATTAACCTGGTTCGAGCCCTGAATGCTGGTTGTCAGAAAGCCGTGGTATATCAGACCAAATACCACGGGTATGACAAAACATTACTTCATACCGTTCTAATTACGTTGGTAACCAGTTTTATAATAGCAATAAGGCAGCCCGGGGGTTAATGATATATGGCCAATGTACCACGGCTAACGGCTGTATCCAGGCACATTGCATTTAACATTGGCCATATACCGTGCCTTATTGCTTAATCATGGCAAATAAGTTAAATCAACATCCATTGATAGAAAAATCTTTCGAGTTTAGTAAGACTGAATTATTTTCTCTTGCCACATTCAAATTCCTTTGTCATAGTTTGCTATTATTATTTTGAGGTAACCCGAATTTAGCTTTTAACGTCGTTACTATGATATTCCTTCATTTGCTTGATATTGTTATGGAAAAAGGGTTTATTGTATAGATATGGCAACTCAATTTCTGTAAACGATAAAGTTAAGCCTTTTGGGCATGATTTGAGTGGTTGTTGGGCTATACATTTTAGCTTGGCCTGGCAACCCTGGATCCCATAGATTATATTAGTATTCTATGAGTGATCCACTGTTTGGTGTGGGAGTCTTGTGCTTCTTGATTTTTCTCCATGCACTGCTAGTCTGATTTTGATTGAATGGTGCTTCTGCCAACTTTCAAGTCACCTGCTCGATGCGGTGAAATCAGGGTGTCCAAGTTCCTGGGCTAGTTGTGGCCATCTCCCTGAGCAGTGGAACGCTCACCGGTACCCCTGGATTCTTGGTTTGGTTGTACCATGGTAGCAGAGCCGCTTCCACATCCCCTGCTTTCTCTATTCTCATTGAGGTCAAGATGGAGAATGTGACTGAATATTTACTGCACTTAACCTAAATTGCCATTTTCTGTAGTCGCGTAAATAATGATTCTGGCGAGTGGCAACAGGAGCTGTCAAATTGTACTTTAGGTTTCAGGGTCTGCATTCAAAATACCAAGAAACGCTGTTGAAGTTATTTATGCAGGTTTAAATGACATGATACACTATTTGACAGTTTAATTGTTTATATTATAGCTAATCTGACATTGTTTATCATTGATGTAGTAAAATTCGGGTATTTTTAATTGTATGGATCTGATCATTTGTTTTTCTCCTTGTCTCCATGGTAATGTAATCTCAGACCACAGTATGTCTGGGTTCCTGCAGTATCAGAAACTGACAGCTCAGTACTACATGGATCTCATGGGAAAACTGGAACGCATGAATGGAACCCTGGGAACCATGCTGTGTTACCTTGACAACATGCAGCGTTGTCTTGAAGAGAGGCTTCATATTATCCAGGGTTACCTGGGCTGGGCAGGTAGTGTGTGTGTAATATAAATATATATATATATATATATATATATATATATATATATATATATATATATATATATATATATATATATATATATATATCTCCCTTTTTAGAATCAGACCAGGTACACACAACTTTAGACCACCAGATGCATTTTTATTAAGGTCAACAGATATCATCTTTTGCAGTGAGAAGGAACATTTCATCTTAGTTCCTGCATCAGTTACACACATTTTTCAGTAAATTTCCCTCCCTGTGTTCCTGTCCAACAGGTCTAAGCCTGGCTGCGGTGTGGACGTGTGTGGTGCATGCTGGGTACTTCCTGCTGTGTGCGGTGGTACTGACGTTCCTGCGCTGTCCGTCCTTCTCCCGAGCCATGCTGCTCTTCACGGTCCCGCTCAACGCTGTGGCTGAGGTCAACCAACAGCCTGCCCTGGACCTGCCCAGTCTCAGCATGCTGCTGCTCACACTGTCACTCGGTACGGGCAGGGTTTTGTGTGTGTTGCTGCCCCTCTCACTGGAAACCACAAATGGGTGTGTTTTCTCACCCGGTCACTCATGACTGACTGGGATATTAATAATTAACCCTATTATGGGTGATGTGGACTATTGTGACGTCATTACCCTCTCCTCAGGCTACTGGTTGGCGACGCAGGTGTTGTGGGCGTGTTCTCAGATGAGAGGAAAGAAGATCCCCAATCAGAAGACCCTGGAACCAGAAAGCCACCACTACCCCCACTCCTGCGGCCCATCCTCCTCCACCCCCCAGAGGTGAGTGACAGTAGGGTAGCTCCAGAATTGAATTACTTTTGACTTCAGATTTGCTAATAAAACATGCATCACAAGATGTGCATTTTCCAGAGGAAAGCGTAAATGAAAGTACTTATTTTCTAAGTGGCCCTCGACAGTAAAGGGTGGGTACTGCTAATTATGTGAACTGACTAAGTTTGATATAATGTAGCTGATACTTCTCTCTCTCTCTCTCCTCCATACTCAGAGATGAGCTGGATGGTCTCATGGAGCCAGGAGACCTGCTGGACCAGGACAGCTTCATGACTGGTGTGTAACACACACACTACAAATGGACCATGTTCTCTTCAGAATTCCTTTCAAAATGAATGGAAAACATTTTACTCTTGGCTCTGTTATTTATTTTTCTAATCTTTTCCAGGTGACCCCTGCATAGCAGCATTTTCTTCTTCCCATGCCCACTACATGGCTGAGGCCAGGTTTGTGCCTGTTATGGGCTCAATGAACCACTCTACTCCCAGGTTCAAGTGTCAGCCTAGTCTCTCTGCGGTGAGCATGAATATTGCAGATGAAAATCCTTAAGGGAGATGGAGGGTATTAGTGTCATACTCTGATGGACCTAGTTAGTTATAAACCAGTAGGTTTATGTAGATTACTTACTAAATGTAATTAGGTTACTAGTTACTTGGCCAAAAATCTAATCACTAACATTTGTATTACTCATTGATTACTTTCAGTTACTTTTAGGTGACTTTCCCCATAAGAGGCACAGGTTAGTAGCTGGCACAGCAACAGTCATAATTTTTTTTTATTTTTTATTTTTTTTATTTTTATAAACCTAACCTTAACCACACTGCTAACCCTAATAGTTAGGCATTAGGGTATATACACGTGTGGTTAGGGTTAGCTACACATCAGTGCCATTTAAAAAAAAAAAAAAAAAAATCCCCCCATGAGCATGGCCTTATTTCTATTACAGCATATTGGTTGACTTTCTTTCACCCAGTTCAATGTAATATTGGTAGGTTTAGGCTAGTACATGATACTCACATTTTCCCTATACCAATCATGAGGTTGCTACAACCTAGCCTATGAATGACAGTTTACAATGTAGGTGCACACAGGTTGAGATACATTTGAGGTAACATCATACTCCGCATGGCTAATAGAACTAGAGCGTTAGTAAACCCACTACAATCATGCAGTAACGTTAGTGTACAGTCGGTAAGCAGTTACACCGGTGGGCCCCGGTGGCAATAAATTAGTCAAACCAAAAGCTTACCTTGACTTGGAAGAGTTCCAGTGTTGGAAAGTCATAGCCAGCTAGCTAACATACTGTTTGAGCAGGGTGTTTCAGTAGGATAAACTAGCTATCTGCATTTACTAGCTAAGTAAGTGAAAAAGACACTTGCTGCTTCATTTTGGTAGAAATTAATTTGTTAAACTGTTCTACTGTCTTTCTCTCTTTGTCAACTACTCATCACATTTTTATGCTCTGCAGTGCTAGCTAGGTGTAGCTTATGCTTTCAGTACTAGATACATTTTTGGATCCTTTGATTGGGTGGCCAACATGTTAGTTCATGGTGCAAGAACTCTGATAGGTTGGAGGATGTCCTACGGAAGTTGTCATAATTACTGTGTAAGTCTATGGAAGGGGTGAGAACCATGAGCCTCCTAGGTTTTGTATTGAAGTCAATGTACCCAGAGGAGGACAGAAGCTAGCTGTCCTCCGGCTACACCATGGTGCTACCCTAGAGGGCTGTTGAGGCTACTGTAGACCTTTTCAAAATAGTGTTTTAATCAATTATTTGGTGATATGATTTATATTTAGTATAATCTAAAAAGGATAACTATTTTTTTGTATATTTATGAAATTCACTGAGGATGGTCCTCTGAGGAGCCTCAACTGCTACACATAGATTATTATTGGCTCTGTCATCATTGACATACTGTTTTTAGATTGGTAGGCTATTCTTGACATTTTGTGTTCTGATTGGCAGGCTGTCCTAGGTCTGCCCCAAAGGAACCTGGGAGTAATGATGGATGCAGTGAGCAAATCACGGAGCGCCAGCCCCAACCAATCCCTGGCCAGCAACAGGTTAGCATTCTAACAACCTGATAAGTTTAGCAGGTTCAAGCATCAACTCTGTATGCAATGTTTGACCTTAATACAGTGTGTGCCTTAGTAAAAACCAACAATGATACGCCGTGTGACATTTTTCCTATGTCATACCTGTACTGTATGTGTATAGTTAGGTGCGTGTGCTCATAGTTTTTATAGGTGTGAGAAGTTGACCTTTTGTATCAATTATACTGCCTGGCTTATCTTGCTACAACTAAAGATGATTGTGTCATATCAGATCACATTATGCCACACCTATGTGATGTGTTTAGCGGGACCATGGATTACTTGTGTGCATTGTGAGAATTACGTTCACTGCCTGATTTATTTTAGTACAACCAATGACATATAAAATGACTTTATGCCACACCTCATACAATGTTTATAGAGGAAGAAATGATTACTACTGTGGCGTTAGTCTTGTACAGCCAGTAGATGGGTTTGATCAGAGGTATTTGATACAAGTTGGACTAGTTCTGTAGGTCAATCAACTCCATAGTTCTCACCATTGTGACCAGGACAAAAGGACAGACGGTGTGTTTTCAGACTACATTGCAGTTGGGCTGTGCAGAATCCCTGATCTACAAATCACCTTGTATCTGAAATAACTATTAATTATGTGACCAAGATGAGTTCTGCACCTCGCCTTGCTCAAACTGATCCCCCTCAAAAGTGTAGATTTATTTTCCTCCCTTCCCCCTCTCTCTCCTCTTGTCCCCTGGCAGCTCTGTGTCTGGTCGTCAGCTGTGTAATGGCACTACCAGGATGGGACATCAATGTAAGAAGAGGGCGGTGCTGGGACAGGAGTACTGCCACGTCCATGAGGGTGGCTATACCTCCTACAACTGCCTCTGAACAACACCCTGGCTGTGTTCCAAATGGTACCCTATTCCCAATATAGTGCACTACTTTTGACCAGGGCTATAGGGCTCTTCTCAAAAGTAGAGCATTATGTAGGGAATAGCCAGACATTTGAATGCACACCCTGCTTCCCCCCTCTCTGCTACCCCCACCCCTTCCTACATCCACCAGGGGCAAGTTCAGTAGGAGAACGTTTTGAAGTGAGAAATCGTACCAGTAAGAACAGATTTTTGTTGCAAAACGTTTTGCTAGTGTACCCAACTGAACACCCTCCCAGAATGACCAGGAAGTAATTGGGCTATTCTCCTATTCTTTTCACGTTTGTTTAATCATGCGGTTACCATGGTTTCTCTTATCATCAGGGTATCTCTGTAGTGTCTAAAGCAATGACCAGTTGTCATGTGTGGTAATTTTTTAAATTTTTATGTCTGTGTGGATGAAAGTGCGTGCCTGTGATATCCTGTAGTAGGATACTCCCTGGCTGTAAATGTGAAAGTAATGTGATAAAGCTGATGTTACTGAATTCTACAAGGGTTTATGCAGGCAGGATTGTTTGCTTTTTATCATGATTTATGGACCCTGTGTGTACATAATACTGACCATTTTATAAATAAAATATATATATTTTTAAAGTGTGTAGATTTGTCATTTGCATCCGTGTTATGTAGAGGACAAAGGAGGCGAATTATAACTTTCACTTAAGTTTAATTTTCCTTGTCATGTATTGATGTCATTGAGAGACTAAGTGAAATTTCACGTAAATGGAAGTTAAGATTCGCCCATAAAGCACTAAATTGCACTCATAAATTACTCCGACTTGACTAACGGTTGGGAATATTATTTGTGTTTTTCTGATCTTAAATGTTTTTGTATGAAGGCCATATCTGTTGGGATTTTTTTTTATTAATAATAAAATATCAGTAATGCAAAGTTTGTAAACATTTCTGTGTGAAGGGCATATTTCAAATCAAAGTTAATTGGTCGCGCACACCGATACGCAGGTGCAGCGAAATGCTTATGTTACTAGCTCCAACAGTGAAGTAGAATGTCTCTAAAATAACCAAATTTCTAAAAATTACAGATCAAGTCCAATTAACAATCTGTTATACGATTTTTATAAATAATGACTAAATGATGTATACATTTAACGTAGAACTAAAACTACCCTGTGATTGTATGAAATTTATTAGAATCATACATCTATAAATCTGATGTGTGTGTGTGTGTAGCTTTAGTCAGAATTAGGACAATGACCTTCTGTTCCTTTTTAGTATGTAAGCAGGGTGCAATAGAGGAGCTATAGACAGCCAAGCTCTACTACTGTGTTCCTTACAGGACATTCTGTCCCCACCCAGGGAGGGGAGAGACCTTGGGCTTGTAGTAGATTGTATAACAGGTGGCAGACAATGTATGAGAACTTGTGAACTATATTGTCATTGTCATAAATGTCCCTCTCAGAAACAATGTGAGGTATAAAGACCAATGTACAGGAAATGATAGGGAGAACGTTCCCGTAAAGAAACATTTGACGATTGTAGACTGGGCGTCTGTTTTTATTTCTATCAGTATCTTACAAATCCTGATATAGCAGACTGAGTAATTTAAATTGGTTAAAGAACATGAACATAATTCTCCTAACACAATCCTGAGTAGATATATTTGAGTGAGCATGTCAGAATCCAGAATGTATTTTCCATTTATTCCATTATAGGCATCTAGATGAAGTATGGAAATAAAATGGGGACAATGGCAACTATGTAAAATTAGTACATTTTTTTTGTCTAAATGGAAATAAAGCGAAGAGGACAATTCAATGATCAGGAGAATAGGGGGTCCTTTCCTGGACACAGGTTAATCCTAATCCTGGACTAAAAAGCACTTTCAATGACGATTCTATGAGTGCTTTTTAGATTAAGCATAGCCCTGAACTGTCTGGGAGACCAGCCCTAGAATCCATTGTTTGGTGTTCTACACCAGCAAAGGAATGCGTGTTAGCCTGTGTACCAGTCTGTGTGAACATTCTATTCCTTGCACTCCTATACCCTGAGTGTCATATGCCAAACATTTGGCATGACATGGAGTGGACTGATGGCACAAACAGATCTAGTTCCAGGCTAAATATGAGTTGTTGCTCTTTATCTATCAAAAGAGTTGCTGGGCCAGGTAGACTGGCTTGTCAACTAAGTTAGTTTCTATGAGAACACCTAGTGGAACCAGCCTGATCCCTGTGTTCACCTTTTCTTTTTTCCCAAGTGAAATAGAAGAGTGAATGTAGCGTTCAGGCTGGATCCAGGCTGGATCCTTAAGGTAGTCCAGCTCCAGCTTTATTTTGTTTGAAATTTGTGGACCGGGACAATATACAAAAAAAACATGTCTGTCAGAGGACTGGGAAATGATTCTTTGCACCAAATTTAGCTAACAGCTAATAGTGGTGGAAGTGTCATTCATTTGTTTCGTGTGGGCTTTCCCTGGTGTTTTGAGAACGTGTACATCTCTGACAAGGACTTTTTATCAATATATTTAGGCAGATGCAAATGCTAATTACCATCAAAGTAGACGTCATGCAAAACTACAAATCACTGCAAGCTCCTTCACATCATCTCTAGTTAACCTTTGCTAACAGGTATTGTTAATTTAAACTTGCACATGACAGTTCACAGAATAGTCAATTTTTAAAGACATGTAGCCTATTTATTCATTACTACATTTAGTTAATCCAGAGATTTTTCCCTTTCCCTCAATTCAGCAGTCTCATCCAGATTATCATGGCATTTGTAGTTCTTTACATTTACATTTTACATTTAAGTCATTTAGCAGACGCTCTTATCCAGAGCGAATTACAAATTGGTGCATTCACCTTATGATATCCAGTGGAACAGCCACTTTACAATAGTGCATCTAAATCTTTTAAGGGGGGGGGGGGGGGTTAGAAGGATTACTTTATCCTATCCTAGGTATTCCTATTCCTTACTCCTTCCTCTTTGGTGGCCACATTAGCGTTTCATTTTTTGGGGGTAAATACAGGTGACTATTGATAAGTCACATTGTCCTACAGAGATTTATGCCAGGGTAAACCTATGCGAAACAAAGCCTTGAGTGTTTAAAATCCCCTATGGGAAAAATGTTGGAAAACAGAACCATTTCCCTGTTTGATCTCTAGGTATTATGACTCACTGTGGTACTCTAAAAAGTTGGACAGGGTTGGCAGGTCTGCATTCTATACCGTGTGGGAGGGTAAGGTATATGGAACACTTGTCTGGTTGATCAGGGGTGTATAGAAGTAAATAGTGTACCACAGTAAGAGTCATAATACCTAGAGGTCAAACGGAAATGGTTCCAATCGTCGTCGTCGCCCCCCCCCCCCCCCCCCCCCCCCCACCCACCACCACCACCACCACACACACACACACACACACACCGGATTTAGCTAATAGAGCCCCATGGTGGAAGTGTCGTAATACCCATAAAATCAAGCGATCAAACAGGAAAATGTTTCCATTCGTTTTCCACCATTCATTTGTTTCGTGTGGGCTTTCCCTGGTGTTTTGATAACATGTAAAGCCCCCTCCCTCGTGCGCACGCTGTTTGTAAGTCTGATCGCTTTTTTTAGACACGGTTTCCTAGTCAACACTAAAAGCAAAATCATTTTGAAAACACAAAAACAAATGATGGCTTCGACACAGACCTCAAACTGGCTACACAAAGCTTAAGTAGACTAACACAAAGGGAATCTGAACGCTGTTCGCTGGAAGAGTTCGCTGTTTCAGCCTATGTAAAGGTGCCTATTGAATTTATTTGCAGCGCATACATTTCAGATTTTCGAAATGGATAAAATCTAATTTAGTGAAGGCATTTCAGAAGCATTGCCTCTATAGCTAATAGCGGACACTTATTCATTCTTTATCGCGCAGTCTTGTAAACTCCCGACTCCATTTAAAGCCAATATGTTTATATTTATTTTTTGTTATACTTGTGTAATGCTTTTTGTGACGTGGAACAGACTGTATTTATCAGGTTGCGTGATCCTCGTAATGTTACGTGGAAAATACAACTGAGATGCAGAATTAAATGTAAATCACAAATGCGACCAGTTATTTTAAGTATTTGCAGTAAAATTCTTTCACTAGTATAGAGCCCACTGAATGTCAATTTTGTGTTAGCTTGAAACAGTTGGTGTTTATCTTGCCACAAACGGAGTCGAAAGGGGATTTGTCCATGTGTTTACGTATAGCTGAGTCGGCAAACTCAGCATCACGACAAACAGAAGGTGCAGACACAGGGTAGCTACGGCGAATAATGATGTATTAATCTTCATGTCCGTTGACACAAACTCCGTACATCTGTGTGTTGCAGCTCGAGAATCGGGATGTTAGATTCTCAGTGGATATTATTATTTTTTTAATTAAAATGTAAAACAAAACAAAAAAATCAGGCCCTATTCATTTCTGCGTACTTTTAACTCGGATCTCGTACCTGCGTACATGGACAGAGAATTGCGTAGCTGGTACGCAAAATGCGTGCATGTTGGCAGGTCTGACTGAAGTTACCCCTAGACGCAGATCTGGTTGATTTTACCCACTAGTGGTTAGGGTAAGCTGATCCAGGTTCTGAACCTAGGGAAAACTTCACCCCAGAGCCACAAAACACTGTTCTGCACTAAAACAAGACTCAAAGTTGTGCTAAAATGACACCCAGACTCAGCAGTTAAAATAAACATTGATTTATTCTCTCAGCCCACCACTCATGTACATATTGCACCGTTGTATTTAGTAAAGAAAGATATAAAAGAACACATCCAAAACCACCTGGTATTCTATATGATACAGTAGACAAATTGAGTAGTGAACAACCCACTCAAAATGGCAGCACAACAGAATTCACCAAAGCCTTCCTATTGTGGTTTATTTGTGGAAAATTTTATTTTGTTGCCATATTGGGTGGACATTGAGGAAATCCTATGGACAAAGAACTAGTCTAAGTCCATTATACCCACTCTATTCCTATGGTGTAGACATGGTTATAGAGGAGATAGGAGTCCTGCTGATCACTCCAGAAAAGATAGGAAATAGGGTACCATTTGGGACACATCTTACATCAGGGGTGGGTAATTCCAGTCCCTGAGGGCCTGATTGGTGTAACAGTTTTGCCCCAGCTAACACACCTGACTCCAATAATCAACTAATCATGATCTTCAGTTGAGAATGTAATTAGTTTAATCAGCTGTTTGCTAGAGATGGGGAAAAAGTGTGTCACCAATCAGGCCCTCGAGGACTGTAGTTGCCCATCCCTGTCCTACATAGTGCCATAGAGCTCTGGTCAAAAGTATTGTACTATATAGGGCAGCCATACTCAACAGGTGGACCGCAGGCTGGATCTAGACTCCGAATGAGGTCAATACTGTCAGGATTCAACTCCTGGTATGTCAACAAATAAGACATGGAAAATGTGTAGAGTTGCAGGAAATTAGCTTTAAAACATCTAATTTCTCTCTGCCAACAAAAGTGGTGTGAACAGTTTGGGGTCGAATGGGTTGAGGATTCCTTACTACGCCGATAAATTACAATAGCCATCCAGACCTTTACCACCTTCTCAAATAGTTTGAGTACAACTGATTTAGGAATAGGATGCTGTTTGAGTGTTAAAAGAGAGCGATTGGCCCAGCCTACACTCTACACATTCTTCATGGAATCTCAGCAACATGATCAGGACCAAGTCCTGCGTTCTTTGTCAGTTCTAGAACCTTCAGCTAGAACCTTCACCTTCAGCTTCAGCAGTTCTAGAACCTTCAGCTCCACTCCTCCTGACCCCTCCATCACAGTCCCCTCTTCCTGCTCCTTCCTTCCTAGGACTGGTTTCCTAACAGCCAATCTGATTTGAGCAATCTTCACTTGCGGGCGGTGTCGTAATTGGCCACGAACCAATCGCATGTCTCCTTCAAGGCTGTGTGTGTGAATTGGGGGGTGGGGGGGATTGGAGACTCAGCATCAGAAACCAAACAGCAGACATCTTTATTTGATATGTCAGTGGTGAACATGCATAAAGATGGCAGAATACATATATGACATTGCGCATTTAACCAAAAACAATCTACGTTTGGGGTTTTTCAAATGGCTGGTGTTGGGGAGGTAGGTACCTTGTTTGAAGGGGGTAAAGGTGAAGTTGGGGCGGTACCGCAGCAGCTTGGCGTTGCTGGCTGTCTTCTTGAACTGACCGTCTGCTTTAGTTGTGTCATACTGAAGGTCAGGGGTTAGGGAATCAAACACTGACTGACAGTGTGTGAGAACAAGTGAGTATGAAAGAGAGAGAGGGACTGTGTTTGAGCTGTATATCTGGACATGCACCTAAGTGAAAGGATACAGTCACTTGACCTTTGAACCCCAGTGCCTCGACAACGGCCTCTGCTGCCTCCTTGATGGACACCTCCTCCTCCTCACCAACTAAAATACAGAGAGGGAGAATGAACACTGACGCCTGAAAATACTGTTGTTAAATGTGTGTGTGAGATCGAGAGTATGTGTGAGTATGAGAGGGAGAAAGTCAGAGTGTGTGTATGCTCACCAGACAGTATGATGGGGTCCACCTCAGGGTACTCTCTCAGCACCCAGAGGAAGAGACGAGCCAGATCCAATGAGTAGATGAACTGCCTTCTGGGAGTTCCTGAGCCCCACACCACCAATGGACTACCCTCCTCTAACACACACACACACACACACACACACACACACACACACACACACACACACACACGCCTGTTAGAAGGAATGTGGCTATACAGATCCTTGTAGGGTATACTGTATAGATTAAAACAGTTAGCTGAAGAACAAAGAATTAGAGAGTGATAGTTAACAGTAAGTGTTGTGTAGTCATCTTACTCTGAGCAATGTAGGCTTTGTGTATGAGGCCTGGAAGTACATGTCCATCCTCGATGTTGAAGTTATCATGAGGGCCAAACACATTGGTCGGTATCACTGCTGTGTAGCACCTCCCACGCTGCTGGTGATATGCCCTACAAGACAAACACAAACCTCAACATAATCCACAAACATTGAACACACACACACATACTATTATTGAATATACACAGATTATGTTGACTCCTTTCTAGAGGTCACTGAGCATCTAAAGGGTCAAGGGTACAGGACGCCCTCAAGACCATTCTGGATGGGCCCACGGAGGACATCTATAGCAAAATAGGGAAGCTGTGCACACACACTTCCCTTGTAAAAGAAGACTTCCTGGTTAAATGAAGGTTCAATAAAACACCAACACACCTATTGTGGACATCGATCATTCTCTTAGCATAGGAGTAGCCAAAGTTAGACTCATGAGGAGGGCCGTTGTGGATCTGCAAGATAATAAGTAAGAGATAGTCAACTACCATCATGTCTACAACACACACACACACACACACACACCAACCCACCCACCCACCCACCCGTTACCATGGTCTCATTGATGGGATAGGTGGTCTTATCAGGGAAAATGCAGGTGGAGAGACAGGAGACCACCCTGACAGCATCCACCTCATGTGCTGCCTGCAGGACGTTGTCATTGATGTAGATGTTGTTCCTCTGGAGAACACACATGGATGAATACGTTGGTAAATAAACATGAACAAAATTACACACATGGACGGATAAGGTTGAACCAGGTTCCCAATTAGCACCCTATGAACTAGTTAGTAATGTACCACCTTTGACCAGGGCCCATAGTGAATAGAGTACCAATTGGCATGAAGCCTAAAAAAATAAAAATAATCGCTAAATAAACATTGAGTCCTTTTCCTCTAACATTTTCCAGAAGTGTGCACTTGCACACTTTCCTTATTAGATTTAAAAATAAAGGAATGGCTGGAGGCAGTTTCCACCATTTTCAAAATAAGGTGAGAAATTGAGCAAGTGCACACTTCTGGAGATGCAGCCTCTGTCATTACAACTCCTGAATCCCCTCTTACCCAGAAGTCTAGGTTGGCCCTCATGTTCTTGAAGAGCCCTCCCACCATGGCTGCCAGGTGGATGACATGGGTGGGCTGATGCTTCAGAAACACTGCCTGCGTCTCACCCATGTCCCTGAGTGAGCATACACAAACCCACACACACGTCAGCTTGACTTTTCAAAGACTCAGAGGCTGGGCTACAAAGCCACCCACAGTTAGCACTGAGGCAGGAGAGGGTCAGGTGTGTGTGTGTTGTCTGTGTATATACATGTGCGTGCATGCATACCATGTGTGTCTGTCTATGTGTGAGTGCGTATGTGTGTGCGCGTGTAGCTCTCACATGAGGTTTGCATCCTTAGAGGAGAGGAAGATCCACTCCTCTCCCTCCCGCGCTCCTCCCTCTTCTTTGACCACATGTTCTATGGCCCTGCCCACCAGACCAGTCCCCCCAGTCACCAACACCCGCATAGGACCGCTCTGATCCATCATGCTATCTCCAATCTGCACAGAGGGGGAGGAAAATAGGGGGGTAGTGAGGGTAAAGAAAGAGAAAAAGTAGGAGAGAGAAACACAGAAACAAAGAGTGAAAGGCTTACAATCTGCAGGTCATGTGCTCTGAAAGTAGGCTAAAGTTTTACAAATGATTTCCCCTGAAATGACTGATGAATTCAATGATCAATTAAACAAGAGTTACTAACGGAGCTGAAGTCTTTACACAGAAAGTAGGCCTAGGTAATATAAACCTATTCTACAGTTTCTCAGAGGATTGGGGTGCATCACATACTGTACACTAACCAGGACAAGTAGGGAAGAACAATGACTATCCCAGAGCTTTATAATGACATATTTAATTCCAGTAACCAAGGAATCCAAGTCAAGAGGTTGTGGACTGAACCAACAGACATTTCCTGATGTTGCTTTTTACTTGCCTGTGCCAGCCATGCAAACATCCCTGTTACCAACTGTCATGACAAATCTTTAGGTTGTCACGAACCAGGTTTCCATCCAACCATTTCATGCAGGTGAATTACCTGATGCATGAAAAAAATCACAACTGGGTTCATGGAAACAGGAAATGAGAGTACAAGTGTATAAATATCGATAGACAATTTGTTAGTTTGGTGTTTCTTTTCGTTGGTAAAAATAATTATGCGAGAAATTGCATGGAAACACGTTTACGCGCAAATATTGATATAATAATCAACATATTGAATAGAAATTTGAGTCACGCGATTATTTGTTGTGTGGTCCTCCACTACTACTCGGGAAAGCGCGCAGTTTATTAGGCTACAGATTAAACAAATTATGATGAAGTTCACAAGGTGGCGAAAGTGCACAGTGATGGACTCGATGCTTCTTTCCAATAAATATTGAGGGTCTTATTCTAGTGACATGATAATTGATGCTTGGCTGTCATTTGACAAATAAACAATTATATTGCTCCTATCAATAAAAAGGTATCTGTGACCAACAGATGCATATCTGTATTCCCAGTCATGTGAAATCCATAGATTAAGGCCTAGTTATTTATTTTAATTGATTTCAAATGTTATTCAGTACGGTCCCATGTGGCTCAGTTGGTAGTGCATGGCGCTTGCAACACCAGGGTGTTGGGTTCGATTCCTAGGAAGGACCAGTAAAAAATGTTTATACAAGTGTAGGCATGTCTGCTAAATTACAAAAAAAAGAGACAATTCTGCATGTTGCGTTTATTTTTGTTCAGTGTAGATCAAAACAAAGTGTGTATTTATAAGGAATCTCTTCATTATGTATGGTAAATATTATATACATAAATGCAAGTGGGCAATTTTTTTTATTTTTTTATATATTTTTAACTTGAATTTTATTTGCAAATGCTACATAGTCTGACAAACGGTAATGCAAAGCGAACCCTAAATGCCTGTGAAGCCTTTTGTATTTTGTTTAAATGTATATACCCCGTGTATAAAGTTATAAAAAGTTTTTCTGTGCTTTTTGGTGTACTGTTTTATAAGGTAAGCTTGTATCTTGTGTTATTTGTTTAAAGTACAAGTTCAATGGGTTTCCATCACATTTTTAATTCTACTGGTTTTTGTTCTTGGCACGTGCGCACTAGCCAACTGCTCGCAGATACAGTGCGGGTAAACTACCTTCATGACGAGATTATTAAAAAAAGGTAGAGGTGTGGATCAGAAAACCAGTCATTATCTGGTGTGGCCACCATTTGCCACATGCAGCATGACACATCCCCTTCGCATTGAGTTGATCAGGCTGTTGATTGTGGCCTGTGGAATGTTGTCCCACAAATCTTCAATGGCTGTGCGAAGTTGCTGGATATTGGCGGGGACTGAAACACACTGTCGTACATGTCGATCCAGAGCATCCCAAACATGCTCAATGGGTCACATGTCTGGTGACTATGCAGGCCATGGAAGAACTGGGAAATGTTCAGCTTCCAGGAGTTGTGTACAAATCCTTGCGACACAGGAATGTGCATTATCATGCTGAAATCTGAGGTGATGGCGGCATATGAAAGGCACGACAATGGGTCCCAGGATCTCGTCACGGTATCTCTGTGGATTAAAATTGCCATCGATAAAATGCAATTGTGTTAGTTGTCCGTAGCTTATGCCTGCCCATTCCATAACCCCACCGCAACCATTGGGCACTCTGTTCACAACATTGACATCAGCAAACCGCTCACCCATACGACGCCATACACACTGTCTGCCATCTGCCCAGTACAGTTGAAACCGGGATTTATCCTTGAAGAGCACACTTCTCCAGCGTGCCAGTAGCCATCGAAGGTGAGCATTTGCCAACTGAAGTCAGTTACGATGCTGAACTGCAGTCAGGTCAATATCCGGGTGAGGACAACGAGCATGCAGATGAGCTTCCCTGAGACAGTTTCTGACAGTTTGTGCAGAAATTATTTAGGTTGTGCAAACCCACAGTTTCATCAGCTGTCCGTGTAGCTGGTCTCAGACGATCCTGCAGGTGAAGAAGCCGGATGTGGAGGTCCTTGGCTGGTGTGGTTACTCGTGGTCTGCGGTTGTGAGGCTGGTTGGATGTACTGACAAATTCTCAAAAAACAATGTTGGAGGCTGCTTATCGTAGAGAAAGTAACAAATTATCTGGCAACAGCTCTGGTGGACATTCCTGCAGTCAGCATGCCAATTGCATACTCCCTCAAAACTAGAACATTTGTGGCATTGTGTTGTGTGATAAAACTGCACATTTTAGAGTGGCCTTTTGTCCCCAGCATAAGGTGCACCTGTGTAATGATCATGCTGTTTAATCAGCTTCTTGATATGTCACATCTTTCAGGTGGATGGATTATCTTGGCAATGGAGAAATGCTCACTAACTGGGATGTAAACAAATTTGTACATAAAATGTGAGAAGCTATTTGTGCATATGGAACATTTCTGGGATCTTGTATTTCAGCTCATGAAACATGGAACCAACACTTTACATGTTGCGTTTATATTTTTGTCCAGTATAAATCCTGAATAAATTAATTGTAATTCGTAAGATATCATACTCAACGGATGATGGACATCCACAAATTAATACATACCATACGAAACGTAACATATCATACTAATTGGAGTGTTCTGTATTTACATGTACTATGTTATGTCTACTCAAGTCCAGGTTGGTTGCAGCGGTCAGTGAAAAGCAGTTAATAGGTCTGCCTAGGCCTATCACAATATCTCAAAATTCAACCAATTCAATGGTTGCAACAAGGTCGTTTTTACTGATCTGTTTGTCAGTGTCAGCAAAGTAGGCTATAATTTGTGTCATAGGAAAAAGCATGTTGCATGTAGTAGAATTGCATGAAATGTGTTCAAAAAAGGCGACATTTTTCCCGTGCAACGAAAGGAGAAGAAACGTCGAATTATATCTATATGTCACTACGTGCCGAGACCTGCATTACCCAGGGTCCGGTTTCCCGATAGTGATGGAATTTAGGCTTAAACTACGAGTGTTTTAAAGATGCATCTGTCCTACTACAGCTGAAGTTGCAATATGCCTCCCCCCCCAAAAAAAAAACACAGAGAGAACGTTCGATAGGTGCGTCGAGGCATGGTGTCGATTCTGAAAAGATCGAAAGAAAGGCAGCGCTGCTCTCGGATCAGATTTCTCCATTCAAATCTTACATTAACATTATAATTATTTCACAATACTGACGACGGATCAGCTCCTATAGAGATATGACCACCTATGGCTGAAAATATTGAGCCGGTTTATTCTAAATAAAATGCACTAAATTCCCGCATCATTAAATGTATGGAGAAAAATTACAGACAAAATAGAACACAATTGATTTAACATTAAATCTATTTCATTATGATTTAAATTATTATTATTTTATATAAACTAGAGCTTTATTACACTAGGAGGATCTGGCAGTTATTGGGCGATGGTCTTCAACAGTTTTAGATGATAGGGAGTTTAGAAAGGTAGTAGGCTAGCTTGAGCATATAGCCTACTGTATTTATATTTGAATGCAGTCATCTCGGTTTTCATTTGAACCATGTTATATACATCGCTTGTTTGTATCAATTGCAAAGACATTGGCAACTTTTTATTTATTGTCAACTTTGTTCGGAAGTTATCGGCGGTTACGATGAATTTAGCCATAAAATGCTTTCGTGAAACCGGGCCCAAAACGGTATGTTTTGCTAATGTTGATTGTCATAATTTAAGCTAATAATATAACGCAATGGAATCTACTCATCACATTAGGAATAGTAGCCCATCTCTCATTAGTCTGCAAAGGCGATGGCTTGATGTTTGCAATCCTACAGGTGCAAATTTATGGTGAAAAAAATAACCTGTCGGTATTTGAAGTCGGCCTTGTTGGGGCTTGATAGCGTGTTTTTATGCATGTATGTCATGTTTCACTGTATGCGCCGTTCCATAAGTAAATGAGTCAATTTATGACGAGTTTGAGTAGTGGTTATTGTATATACCGTTCCATAGACCTTTAAACCTAATCTTGCGGTTATAGGCCTAATTAACGACTGGGATCATTTGTTTGTTTTTGCTGTTCTCCAAATAGCATGTTTCTAAATCGTGTAGAAATGTAGTAAATAAGCTTCAACCCCCCCCCCCCCCAAAAAAAAAAATCTCCTCACCTCCACCTTGTTATACACTAGATTTAGCTGAACCGACACCACTGTCCTAGGATTTGAACCCACTGTCCTGGGATTTGAAACCACTATCCTGGCGTTGTAAGCGCTATGCTTTTAGATAGCACCCTTTATGGGATAAAAACTACGATTTTTAGTTAGCTACAGTTACATAAAAAAGGTTCTGCTTACCAGTTACTCCAGAGCTTGATTCTTCTTCTAGCTAGCTATGAAGTTAGAAGCTTCCATGACCGGATTCTAGTCCCAATGAGGTGGTTAGGGCGATGACGAAACTATTTTGGGGAGTACCGCTTCCAGCTCCAGGACGTTACGCAAGTGAAGGCTGATTTTGGGTCAGTGTAGCATTTTCTCCACCAATGGTAAAGGATGACTGGGAGAGGAAGCTGATCCTAGATCTGTAAATACCCTTCATAGGGGAAATTCACCCCCGAGACAATCGAGTTCTCAGCACTCTGCAAAGGTGAACCGGTGCACAGGTTTAAAATATTGGCAGGTTGACATATGACTAACACATGACTGTTTCCTTGTTGAGATTCAATTTCCAATCTTTGGGCCCCTGTTGTTCAGCCCATATATTTTTTATGACCTTCCTTCTTCTGTGTGCCATGGAGTGAAGATCCAGATGTTTGCTGACAGGTGGTTATCTACATCCATGGAAAGAGTGCTGAGCAAGTGGCAGTTATGGAGAATGTTTCACAATGGCTCAACAAATCCTGGCTCACCCTAAATGTGAGAAAAACAGTAGCCATGTATTTCTTCATCTATTAAAAAGCAGCAGGTCTACTCCCACATCCGCATACATGGCTAAAAGATCAAAACGGTCTCAGAATTCAAATACCTCGGCATAATCCTTGATCCCACCATCAATTTAAAAACATTAATTTTATTTTATTTACTAATACAATCAAATGCAGCCTAGCCAACTTCCGGTTAATTAAAAACTCTTTCTCCATCGAGGCTTCCAGAATGTTCTTACATGCTATGGGTTTCTCCCATTTCTTACTGTGTCACCAGCTGGTCACAAGCATGTGAGACATCCCTGAAACCTCTCAAATCACTCTATAAAGAAGTATTCATAATCTTGTACAACTTCAATCTGTTCTCAGAAATCTACCTGGTTTACAAGATAACTCACAATCTAGCACCTCCGTCTCCGAGTGTCTGCTCCGAGCAAAATAGCTGTGTTCCAAGAACCTCCACCAGGGGGGACTGTAGCATCTCCAGACGGTCCACACCTTTGCACAATCGGCATTCTCATTCAATGGAATGAACTCTCTGCTCTGAAAACATATAGCAGCTTCCAAGCCTTCTCCACTGAGACAAAAAAGTACAATCAGCCATGCACTCATTGATTTTAACTTAAAAGGCCATACTGACTTTTAATGCAACAGAAGACACATTAGTACATACACACGTGTAATTTCAATACGTGCAATAACTGGGCTATGCACAATATTTCTTATTTTTTTTATAGGTATATTACATTGAATCAAATAGCAATGTGTTTCTATGGACAATGTTTTGACTTCTGTGGTGGAACATGTCTCTATGTCCTGATCTCTGTTCTATTATATATTTTTTTACTGTATGTCCATTGTTTTTGTTTTTTTGTATAATGTTTCCATCGCTAGAAGTTTACCTACAGTGCATTTGGAAAGTATTCAGACCCCTTGACTTTTTCCACATTTTGTGGATGATCAATGTAAACAATATGCACCTGAGCTCAATTTCGAGTCTCACAGCAAATGGTCTGAATACTTATGTAAATAAGGTATTTCAGTATATTATTTTTTATACATTTGCACACACACACAAAAAAAACTGTTTTTGCATTGTCATTATGGGGTATTGTGTGTAGATTGATGAGGATTTTTTTGTTTTTGCAATTTTAGAATGAGGCTGTAAAGTCTGAAAAAAAAGTCAAGGGGTCTGAATACTTTCCGAATGCACTGTATGTCTAGATGCTTTAGGGACTAGATGGAAATGAGCTATTAACTAAATCTGGTGCAATACATGTTTTCTCAGTGCTCTGAGATTTGTTTTTGATGTATATTGTCCCAGCCAAATAAACGTAACAAATAAATAAAAATGACAAAGGAACTGTCCAGATTACCAAATTACAAGTGGATATTTACCACCATTACCACCTGGGCCACCAGTCTTATAATCCTCTATGATCCAGGCCAGTCTGCACTAGAGGACTTTACTCAGGATTAGGGTGGCAACATTTGGTTAAAGCCCCCATGCAGTCTTTGTAAAAAAAATCATCACTGATTTTAGTATGTGTAGTAATCATAATGTAGTAATCATGTAATAAATCAGTATGTGTTTATTTAATGAAAATAACTCCAACATATATTTGTTATCATTAATTTCCATGAGCTTCCTTTGGCCCTTGAAATGCTCAGTCTGATTGTGTGGGAGTTAGGGAACAAATTCGATTTTTTAAAACTGCACTTCCCCTTTAACTTTCCCCGAAATTCTCAGATTATCCAGAAATGCAGGTAGCAACATTCCCGGAATCAGAATGGAACAAGCAGGACATCCGGAATCCCCCAAACAGGATTTCAGAAAAACCTAAGAAAGTAACCAGAATTTTGCAACCCTAGACAAAATTATACATGGTGCATTGGTATATTGACATGGGAGACAACAATGAAAATCGTGTTAGTTAATAAAAGTGTCACACAAACCAGGGATATTTCACATTTGAATAGTTTATTAAACAATGTCCATTTTACTTCCCAAGTCTTCTCTCCAACAGAGTGTGATTGACATACAGTTGACGTTAAAATAGAAAATAAAACGTTGAGGAGCAGGGAGGAGGAAGAGGAGGTGAGGAGTACAGAGTACATAGCAGCTGACTCCCACCTTACTTATGTTCAATATCAGTCATTTTAATTACATTAATAATTATAATAACAGTATGGACACTGACTATAAGAAGAACATGTGTAGCAACAAATAAAAAATGAGAACCAACAGTAATCATTAAAAACAAAGGTATTTAAGAGATTTCAAATGATATCTCTTATAAGTCTAAACTTTTTTTAAGCTAAATATTGTAAATCCTTTCTGTAAGTATTTGATGTATATTTTTTCATGTTTTGTTTTACTAGTAATTTTATGTTTTTAAAAGAGTAGTGACCCAAAGTTCTGCATGCTGATTCGATCAATTTGCTGGGTCAATGCATGACATCACTGCATTCTATTCTATCTACTGTTCCTTCACACACACACACACACACACACACACACACACACACACACACACACACACACACACACACACACACACACACACACACACACACACACACACACACACACACACACACACACACACACACACACACACACACACACACACACACACACAAACGACTAGTTACACCATCATCCTGTCTATGGTATCTTATATTTCTATAGCATCTTTGCTTGGGAAACAACTTCCCAGAGCTAAATGTATCAGCGGCCAGAAGTGTTGCAGTTGTCTTGGTAAAGAGACATTTAGTGTACCTGCCATTTACCCTGCTCCCTATATAATGTGCTACTTTTGACCAGAGCCCACCAGGTTTATGTCAAAAGTAGTGCAATATATAAGGAATATGGTGCCATTTGGGACGCACAAATGATCATAGGAAGAGTTGACGATGGCACAAATTTCTGTTGTTTAAATGTTCTTTAGAGAAACATAAAGAAGGCCAATTCACAGACGAAGAAAGAGACCTCTATCAAAAAACTTGACCATCATTGTCTGGCTCACACCCAGAACATAATAATACAAACAAAAAACAACAACACCCTGTTGTTACAATTATTTCCACAGCTGTTTCCATAGTTACGTACTGTACATGTGATGCTTTATTTACTTGTGTTGTTATGGCAATCTTGTTGTATTTTCCACATTGGTCTGTACAGTGGTCCAATGTACACGTTGGTCATGTTCTGTGTAGCGTGCGTGTGTGTGTGAGTGTGTATCAGGATGCAGTGGGGTAAGGTGACAGAGGAAACATAACTCTCCCTCTCCTTCACTGATCCACTTTATCTCTTTAGATTGAGATGTTTTTTATTGTCACATACACCCAATTTAACATAGAAAAGATCATTCTACCACAAATACACACACGCAATATTTGAGTGTGTGAGAGCGCCAAATACACACAAACACACAATATGTGATTGTGTGAAAGCTTCAAGTACACACACACACAATACCTGAGTGTATGAGAGATTCAAATACACACACATGCAATGTGTGATTGTGTGAAAGCTTCAAGTACACACACACAAACACACACACACACACAATATGTTAGTGTATGAGGGCTTCAAACACACACACACACACACACACACACACACACACACACACACACACACACACACACACACACACACACACACACACACACACACACACACACACACACACACACACACACACACACACAATATGTTAGTGTATGAGGGCTTCAAATACACACACACAATATGTTAGTGTATGAGGGCTTCAAATACACACACACACACACACACAATATGTTAGTGTATGAGAGATTCCGTGAATGCAAGAGCATGGGAGTCCTGCAAGAATGATAATTAGGCTAAGGATGGTGTGTGTGCGCGTGGTGGTTTCAAGGGATGGGAGGTTCACAAGCATCCATTCCTATAAACCTGTCACCAAAAAATGCAACACAAATGAACAGAACTAAAAAACACAGCAGGACTTAACTCTCAGACACACAGAGACACCTACTGTACATATCAGGGTCACATATCAACATGTATGTGCATATGAACATGTGATGTATATGTCCTGTTATATTGAAAACACACACAAGCACATACATGCCTGCATGTACACACACATTCATTCAAAGAAACATAAAGACAATGTGCATCCTATTCCCTATATAGTGCACTGTTTTTGACAAAAAGAAGTGTATTATAAAGGGAATAGGGTGCCATTTGGGAGACAGACACAGACATTTTGAACCCTAAAGTATACTGTCTAAGAAGAAGGCATTAAGGAAATATTGCTGAAATAAATACAAATAAATTAAATTATATAAAACAGTGGGTTAAAAAACATTAAAACTCTGTTAAATAGAACAAATCATCAATTAATAAAACAAAAAACACATATCTTTAAAAGTAATAATCCATACCAAGTCACATCTGCTAATAGAAAAAATACTTTTGTACGGGTCCAAAAGACAGACAGTACTCTGACTACCTGTAGATGGAGACAGACAGGTACATTTGTAAACAACAGACAGACAGACAGACAGACAGACAGACAGACAGACAGAGGTGGACGGATCTCAATTTAGACATTCAGAAATCATGTCAGTATGAGGGTATGGAGGTGTATGTAGTCTTGAGGATGTGTTGGGGGGTAGGTGAAGAGGAATGAAGAGGGGTGAAGAGGGATGAAGAGGGGTGAAGAGGGATGAGGAGGGATGAAAAGGGGTGGAGAGGGTTGAAGAAGGGTGAAGAGGGATGAGGAAGGCTGAAGAGGGATGAGGAGGGCTGAAGAGGGGTGAAGCGGGATGAGGAGGGGTGAAGAGGGATGAAGAGGAATGAGGGGTGAAGGGGGATGAAGAGGGCTGAAGAGGGCTGAAGAGGAATGAGGGTTGAAGAGGGCTGAAGAGGAATGAGGGGTGAAGAGGGGTGAAGAGGGTTGAAGGGGAATGAGGAGGGGTGAAGAGGGATGAGGGGGGGTGAAGAGTGCTGAAGAGGGATGAGGAGGGGTGAAGCGGGCTGAAGAGGGCTGAATAGGGCTGAAGAGGGGTGAGTGAGGAGGGCTGAAGAGGGGTGAAGAGGGTTGAGTGAGGAGGGGTGAAGAGGGGTGAGGGGAGGGTGAGGTTGTGTGGTTGTCTGAGGGGTGAAGGGGGCAGAAGTGGCTATGGCCAAGGGGATGGGTGGTAGGGGGTGCAGGGGGTAAATTAGTATTTCTAAAGTCTTACAGGAAGTCCTGTGGCACGGTGTCTGACATCCCTTCCTATTGCGACAGACACAGTTGATTGGCAGTGCTGCGGTGATCCCCTCTAAAACCTGCCCTGGATCAGCCACCGCCATCCAAAATAACAAAATAAATAACTTTATCGACATCAGTTGGTTGGTGACAACAGTTCAGACAGATAAACGGGGCTTCATGGCAGTTTGAATGTAGCTCTAGGCTTGGAGCTGATAGGTGGACTGACGCCCTCATTTGAGAACTCACAGGGAATCAGGAAGGGGGAAGCAGACATGATTGGTTTGAATTGGGAGAGAGGCGGGGACTGGGGAGTGGACAGCACCAAAACATGTCGGACAGTGATAGCCGCTTGGGTGGGTAGGGAGTCAAACAGCTGTGTGTGTGTGTGCGACATTGTGTGTATTTATGACAATGTAGGCTGGGTATATCTCAATAATGATATAGGTTGATCCCATCGATCTTGTACTGTGTTGGTCAGCCATTTGTCACTCTAAGCATTGTCATTGTGTATATGGATGTGTACTGTAGAAGTGAGAGTATGTGTGTGTGTGTGTGTGTGTCAGTAAATGTACATGTGAGAGTATGTCTAGGTGAGTGAGTGTGTAACCCTGTACATCAATGTGTGTGAGATGCAAGTCCCTGTGTGTAGAGTGGCGGTAGAGGGGTCAGGCTCAGACTGGGATGAGACTCAGTCTGGGAGATAGGGGTCATCCTGGTTTGGGGGACAGTAGTTGAAGTTGGGAGGTTATAGCTGGGTTTAGTGGGCAGTAGTTGAAGTTGGGAGGTTATAGCTGGGTTTAGTGGGCAGTAGTTGAAGTTGGGAGGTTATAGCTGGCTTTAGTGGGCAGTAGTTGAAGTTGGGAGGTTATAGCTGGGTTTAGTGGGCAGTAGTTGAAGTTGGGAGGTTATAGCTGGGTTTAGTGGGCAGTAGTTGAAGTTGGGAGGTTATAGCTGGGTTTAGTGGGCAGTAGTTGGAGTTGGGAGGTTATAGCTGGGTTTAGTGGGCAGTAGTTGAAGTTGGGAGGTTATAGCTGGGTTTAGTGGGCAGTAGTTGAAGTTGGGAGGTTATAGCTGGGTTTAGTGGGCAGTAGTTGAAGTTGGGAGGTTATAGCTGGGTTTAGTGGGCAGTAGTTGAAGTTGGGAGGTTATAGCTGGGTTTAGTGGGCAGTAGTTGAAGTTGGGAGGTTATAGCT